>NW_017804912.1:1066847-1086647 GCF_001891065.2 Hippocampus comes
TGTGTCGGTTGACCGGCGTCAGTCCCGGTCCCACAGAAAGCAATTTGCGGCCACTGAAATGGAGCGATATGAATCTGAACGGGTTTGCATGTTTTGTTTTTTTTGTCTCCTTGTGAAGGTACCTGTCTGACCTGCATGCACCAGGTGACCCGGCATGGCAGTGTATCTACGCTCAGCACAAATGGATCCTGCAGCTGATGCAAGACTGCAGGGACGAGTTTATCGGTGGTCAGAGAGGTAACAACCGCACATGATGCTTTGCATTATAAAAAAAGAAGAAAAAAAAAGACAGTCTAGCATTTCCTATCAGGCAGCTGATAGATGTCGTACGAGTCAGAATTCAGGGGAAGTCAGCCTCCAGTGAGGTACCGCCCTTGGTCGACATTCCCTACTCCGTCGTCACCCTCCCATGCCTGCCTGTTGGATTTAAGGCCCGCGTATTTATTTTTTCTTGAATGTATGAATTAGATAAAGCGAGTGGATTTGGGTTTCGGGGCTTGGCCCGTGCAGTCCATCTCGTGCAAATTCACTTTCGGCGTCGTAGATGGATTGAAACAATTAGCCCCAACCAAAACAGCCTGCACAAAAATGTCATTGAAAAAAAAAAAATGTCCGGGAAGGACAGTGATTCAGCAACCGCACACGTATATACACTTGCACTTCCGAGATCGTACACTCAAGGCATTGAAGTCCAAATTGGAAGTGGGTGGCTGTGCCACTCAGCGGAGTTGGAATATAAACATGCCGAATGCAAAGAGCAATTTTCATCTCGGTTGCTTTGCCGGTTGCCTCTCCACAGGTCAACATTGGTCTGGGTTGTCATATCAAGTCACACACGCACCCTATACTATATGCAACGAAAAGAAGAAAACTTTGCCGCACCTCCACAGGTCAACATTGGTCTGGGTTATCATATCAAGTCACACACGCACCCTACTATATGCAACGAAAAGAAGAAAACTTTGCCGCAACTCCAAAGCAGCCTTTCCCGCGAACGTCAGTCGTCTATCTTTTGCCACGTTGTCGTTTTGTTGCTCGAGTCCAGAAGTACTGCGTCGAGTCGGCAATTTGGTCTTCACTGTTGAAACCTTTGGCTTTTTAAATAGTCTTGACTTGTCGTCGTTTTATAATCACTCGCAAATACGCGCTTCAAGACCCATGTCAGTCGTCTACCTTTTGCCACGTCGTCGTTTTGTTGCTCGAGTTCAGAAGTACTGCGTCGAGTCGGCAATTTGGTGTTCACTGTTGAAACCTTTGGCCTTTTAAATAGTCTTGACTTGTCGTCGTTTATAATCACTCGCAAATACGCGCTTCAAGACCCACCTCCGAATGCCGACGAGTTCCCTTTTACGAATAAAAAAATGCCTGGTAGAGCGTTTTGAGAACAAGCTGTTTCCCTTTTTGCGTTTTGTGTATTGTATGGAATTGAAAACTTGAATGGCGTGACCACAAACTAATTAGCGGTCACGTAAACACAGCATCTAGCTGCTAAGTTGTAGAGAAGGTTGAGTTGTTGGGGTCGGCGGGGGGGGGGGGGGGTGGCTTTTTTTCCCCTCAAGTGATTTCGTCGAGTGCTCCTCTGGAGTCTTTTATTCCACCGAAAGAGTTCAAATCAGAGGCTTGATTGGTCAGAGATCCAACTGATATTTTCTATCTTCTCCAACAAATGACCGTCGTTGACGTTTTGGGACGGATTGCAGACTTTCTCTTTTGTTTTTCTCTCAGCTCCCCCCCGAGCCCCTCCTTCCCTCCGCTGCACACACTCAAGCAGCTGGGAGCTATTCACCCCTTGTGGTCTTTACCGCTCACCTCTTGGCCGACAGTTCTGCCTCTTGAAATCTGGAACCATCCCTTCACCCAGGCAACCTTCAAACAGCCACCACCGGGGGAAACCGCATCCACTGCATGCCTCAGCCTCACACTTCCTTCCCCTCTTCCGACCCGCCGTTCGCTGGCCTAACTGAATCGATCCCCTTTTATTTTACCGGTACCGACAGGCACCGCTTGACTTTGGCTGCTTCTTCTTCCTTCCGTCCTTTCCTTCCTTCCTTCCAATATGTTCCGATCGACGGGTAAACGCCATGTTGGTGCCAGCTGGCTCCATTGTTCTGCCGGGTGGGTCGTCAGTAACTGCTGCAAGTCGACGCAACGTAGCGATTCAAGTCGCCTCCGTATGTCTGAACCGCCGCACGCCCAATCTGACTGCGCCTGATCCAATTATAGGCTGCAGTTCTCCTATTTCCTGAACGGCGCTTCTTCTGCCAATGTCAATACAATTTGCAGGGGAATTAGTTCATAGGAAAATGCGTTTGTCAGCGAATAATTAGAGAGGGACTCTGGTGTTCGGAATTTGACAAGGAGACATGAGGTTGCGATTAGGCTCAATCAGTGCTGCTTTAGAAGGGTGTGAATTTTAACACCTCGTCGAGTGCCCGCTCCAATAGCTACATTGGAACTCGACAATAAAACGATGGTTCAAATGCAGTGTTGTCTCACACGTTTTTGCTTGGTTCTATGCGACCTCTGAAATAGGCCAATTTCCCTCTGCTTCAAACAACATCCATTCCGAAGCTGTAATGTGAAACTGATCAATGTTTAGAGTCTCCTGCATTTTTTTTTTTATACCTTCACCGCCTCGCTCTCTCGTTCTCCCTCCCTCACAGGCTCGCTCACACACACACACACACACACACACACATGCCTTCACCGCCTCTCTCTCTCTTTCTCTCTCCCTCACAGGCTCGCTCACACACACGCACACGCCCGCGCGCGCTTGTCGACGCCTCTCAGCGAACACCTGGAACAACACCAGCTCTCATCCCTCTAATGAGAGAAAACATCGGCGTAAAAACAAATTTTTACATATCAGACGTGATGTTTGGGGATATGAGAGATACGATCCTTTGCTTACGAGAAGCACATTGAGTTGCCTTGTGTATGAAATGCGCTATAGAAATGAAACTGCCTTGCCTTAATACTGGTTTGTTGATTTTTTTTCTTTCTTTTTATCAAGTCAAGTCACATTTCTTTCTCTAGCCCTTAATCCCCAAATACTCTCAAAGGGCTTCGCATGCCCACAGTTGACAAGTATTCACGGCATCCCCTGACCTTAACCCCCACAAGGTCAAGAAAAAACCCATCTGGGGAAAAATGAGAAGCCTTGAGAAGTGGCCGCAGATTTGACACAATCTTGTACAAAACAACATTAGTTACAATGATATAAAATCCATCGAACAAGATGAAAACGCTGAATGAATACAAAATTGCCCGCACATCCATTACACGTACGTATTTGCGCTGCTACTTGCATTGGATTTCCCATTCATCTCATTTCTTGTACATTCTCCCTTTCATGCACACTGTAACCTGATCACACGCTAAGCTGTCCACTGTAGTCCCTTAAAGGCTTAAAGTCAAGCAGGGCTAGTTTTTCAAATGAAGCCGGTAACAAATCACGTTCACACTTTCGTTATTCTTGAGGTGGCTGTTTTGGTATTTTAAAGTGAGCGCTGCAGCCAAGCCGCTTGCTGTGGGCCCGCCTTGTCGATGGAGCCCACGCGGCTCCCTGTTGCCATCTGGTGGATTTCTGCTCTCAGGCAACAAAGATGACACGGAAAAAGTGCCGCGTGTGTATGTGTGTGTGTGTGTGTGTCAACCCCAGCTCTTGCCGTCCCGTGTCTACGGCCTGGAAACAACCGGCCGTCTTCTTAGCTGCGGGATCGGAACAAAAACAAGGACTGAAGGCCAATCGTTTCATGTGAAAGCTTGCCCAGATAGATGATGGAGGAATGTGGAATTATGAAAATGTCCCATTTGCTTATTTGATATTTGAAGGATGTGTTCCTTGGACTTGATTTGTTTCCGACTGCCCCCTCCCCTCCTTTTGCCATCTGTTTCAGTGCGCGTCGGAGCTCTGGATCTCGAGGGGGATACCCGTCCGTCGGCTCTCAGCAGGCTGGGCCACACGTCGTCATTGAAGAGGGGGGGTAGCTTGCAGATGACGCGACCTAGCAGTGAGTACCAAGACGCACGATATGGATGCATTTCGTCACCACAACAAAAACTTGACTTTCGAAACATTTTGCACCTTGAGTTGGCTTCCAGCAACTTTTAATGAAGCTCCGCGTCCGATATTTAAATAAGATTCCGCCATGCGTGGTTCAGATTGTTCGGATGATTCAATATTTGTATGTTCATCCTTTTCAGATTGGCGCTTTGAAACCCCTCAGCAGGTGCAGTTTGTGGAAAAGCTTTCGGATGTGGTGATTGGCCAGCTGCCCAACTTCTGGAAGCTTTGGATCTCTTATGTGAACGGCAGTCTTTTCAGTGAGGTGAGGTCGTTCCGGTGAGAAGTTAGCTCTCCAGATATCAAACAACGGAGTTGCGTCTGCCCCGTCCGTCCGTCTCTTCTTCTGCAGACTGGAGAGAAATCTGGCCAGGTGGAAAAATCGAAGAAGAATGCGCGACAAAGGCAGAGCGACTTTAAAGTATGCGATATCATCCTGCCGATATCTGAACTTCGGAATGTAAGTTCCCCGTTGTTGTTTGCGTAGAAAATGATTGAGGAAGTGACCCACCGGCTGGTGAAGCTCGTCCGCGGGGCCCTGCTTGCTACCACGCTGCCGCAAGGCGAGCAAAGTCTTTATGGAGGTTGGCAGAACAAGACGGAACTTCCCGGCGCCTGGATCACGCAAATCATTCACATTGTCAGGTGGAGATTCGTCTTTGAATCGATCGAACTCGATTCTGGTCTGCGCTATAATTGAATGGCCTCTTATCTTCTGATGCTCGTCCCCCCTCCAGGGCTTGCTATGAAGCTTTGTCTGCCTTGGAGATCCCCAACGATCTGTTGCAGGTGATCCAGGATCTGCTACTGGACTTGAGAGTTCACTGCCTCATGGTGACACTGCTGCACACCACAGATGGTGAGAGAGGCCGTATTGCAGCCGTTGCGGAGTAGACGAGCCGGAGTTTATTTTCATAACCAACTCGAAAGCACCCAAAATGAAAAAGGGAATCAGTTGGGTGATATAAAACACAAGATCGGGGGTGCCCAACATTTTTTTGACCAAAGATCTACTTTTCGATCAACCGCCCTCCCGCGATCGCCCTCGCGCGATCGACCCGTTACCGCGTGTGGAAAGTATATCGCTGCCTACCTTTTATGGAGACCTGACGCGGGGACACACTCACAAATGTTATTTTTCTTCCCCCCACCATTTCCCCCGACATTCCTCGCGCTGGACTTCGGACCCGTCCGCGGGCTACCGGTTGATCGCGATCGACATCTTGGGCACCCCTGCACAAGATGAACACCAAACTGTTGGTGCTGCCTTTTGCACAATGAACATCTGGTAGCAAGTACCTCAACTTTCACGTACATCTTATCACGAAAAAAAAAACAACAATAATAGAGGAAGTTTTACGACATTGAAGCTCAGTTTCACTTGTGGTTAAGTATGGCCAATTTGAGAAGAGTGACTGGCTTTCGCTTAGCTACCATGTGACTTCAGTCATCTCCGTTGAGTGTGTGTTTTATCACGTTGTGGTTTTCTTTTAGCCACTCGAATTACGTCGATAAGGCCCTTTACGGGCAAGTTCCATTTTATCCAGCAAGTTGTGAGAACTGTCCTGCAACTGACTGGCTGGCTACTAGTAGCGCACTTCTCAACTTCTGGGATCTGCTCCAGCTCGCCATTGACCCGAACAAGGAGGGATAGAATTTGCACAAATCCAATCTCCCATTTAATTTTTAATATTTTTTTTTGTGAAAACCATTGGGCTTTCAAATGTTGCTTTAACATACGGAGACAATAAATCACAGAAAGTCAACATGCATTTTCTGACTCGAGGGGCTCTGTTAAGAGACAAGCAAAGCATCCGTGACAGTTGAAGATCGGAGAAAGAATAAGCAGCATCACAATGGGTATCCGTGACCCATTTCAAATTGGAAGGAAACATCTGCCGAGCTCATTTGTATCCTTTTCAGATGTCAGGTGCCTGGCCGAGAAGGAAGACTGGGTGGTCGATAACGAAGGCCTGACCAGACTGGTAAGGATGCGGCACATTTCAGCATTTCTCTTTTTTTATATCTCGACATCTATTCAGCTTCAACAAGTGAGGGTCGTCTACTTATTGTTGGCGTTTGTGTGGATGTTTTCATGTCTTCTATTCTTGCTCAGCCGTCTCAGTTTGAGCAGTGTGTGGTCCAGATGCTGCAGTCACTCAAAGAGCCTCTGGAGATCAAATCAGGCGAGATCAACGTAAGATCCTAATCACAGTTGCAGAAATCATCCGCTGACGTAATTCCTGCTTGTCGCCTTCGCTTCTTGCTGACTGACTGTCTTTTTGTTTTTTTTTTTTTTTTTTTTTTGTGGTCGTTCCGAGTGACACAAATGACTTCAATTTCCTTGACATAATCCCATACCTGAACTTTTTACACTTTCTGCTGTTGAAATTCGATCTGCTAGACAGAGCCGCTGTCCAGCCCGCAGCTTTTCAACAATACGGAAGGCTGGCCGATGACGAGATTTACACTCGCATGTGTTTGATGGAAACAAAGACGACATAAAAGTGAATTGAGTGACAAATATCAAGAGAGCCGGTGACATTGTCTTTGCGTGCCATGTTTCCCCAGATACTACAGCTGGACCAAGTTCAAGACCAAGCCACCGACCTTTGCGTGAGCATCATGAAGGTGAGGACCGTTTTATTCCCGGCGCTACATTGTTGTCCTTTAACCAGCAAACAAAATGTCGAAGAAAAAAAAAAAGAAACAAAAGCCCGACAAAGCGAGCACCCGCGGCGCTCTGCCAACGAATGGCAAAAACCCTCGTCTGCGTCCTGGCTGCCGTCCAGGTGCCCTTGAGCAAAACCCCGAGCTCATTTGCTCATTTCAGGCGGGGGTTGGTCACTGTTCGCATGCCCCATCGTGACTAAGCTCTCGCATCTGTGCGGTCTACTTGGTGGTGTGAAACAAAACTACTCGGCGGCGTGTGAATTGAAACTCCCCTCACAGGACGACATTCATATCGTATGCTGCAGTGATTTCTCCCCGTCGGGTCGTTAGAGTAACTGCTCTCTCCCCGTGAGACGACGTTATGAACTTGTTTGCCGTGTACATGTATGCCACGTTTGTTGTCGGGTGTGCGATAGCACGCGAATATCTGTCCAAATATATCCGCCCTCTGATTGACAGACGATCCATCCCAAGTTATGTGAAAAGCGAGCACGTAAACGAGTCCCGTTTGTGTATGACAACCCAGCAGTGTGTTGTTCCAAACGTGTCTGACCAGAACGTCCGTGTCCACGTTAGGTTTTCATCAGCTGCCTGGAACAGCTCAGCACAAACCGAGATGGAGATGCGACTCTGTCTCAGTAAGTAGTGGCAAAGATTTTGCAATCTCGGAGTGACGATGTGTTCAGATAACTTTTATGTTTGTTGTAGCATTTCCATGGATCTGTCCTCTCCCGATCGCTTTAAAAACATGCAGGAATGCTCCAGTCCAACATCCGTAAGCATCATTTTCATTTTTTGGAAACCATCTCTCAACACACTTAAGGTCCCTTCGACCGTGACTGACAGCAACGTTCAACCCGTGTCGGAATCATTTCAACCATCAAATGTTATCGACCTATTTTCGGGTCGCGGACCAGCAGCTAATGCGTCCTCCTTTCCTGTAAGTCGTCAAATGCGTTCATCGTGTGCCGGCGAGGAGGAGGACGTTCTGTCGTCAGACCTTCCGGTAAAGGTCTATGGGGCGAGCGCAGGAGGGGTTTCCCCAGCGCCCATGTGGTTGCTCACTTCAGAAGTTGCTGATGTGTGTTATGTGTCGGTGCAAAGAATTTGGAGCAATATTTGGGGGAATGTAAGAATAAGGTGACAACATTTTGCAGTTGAGAAAATCAAAACGTGTAAAAATATGCTCTCGTTGACGTTTGACCCGTCCTTGACTTTGGTGTGGAGGAACCTGGCTGCTCCCAAAATTGGAACTTACCGTAAAATGCCGTACAAGATGAGCATTTTTGTCCCACCAAAAATGATCCCAAATTTGGCGGAAGTACTACACACGGGTGTGAATAAGGCACGACGTTTTCCCAGGGCCTCGTCGGTAGCTCTCGGCACGGCAGCAACAACAGGTTGTTCGGGATGACGCTTTCAAATAAGCTAGCGTATGTTTGAAAGAGAAAAAAACAGTGAACATCGAGTACGTTGCTGTCTCCGTAGGAACAACGCTTGCTCATCGTCCTCAGCAACTGCCACTACCTGGAGAGGCACACGTTCCTCAACCTGGCTCATCACTTTGAGAAACATGGATTGACGGGCACTGAGAAGATCACACGGGTCAGTGGAATGTTCCGGGAGCTTTGGCTCGAAATTTCCACTGTTGCCAAACTCTGATCTCAATGATTAGTGAGTCATCTGCTTATTTGCCTATTGTGGGCGTGCGCCTCAGTCAGTCCACAGATGTGTGAAGTTCTACTGAGACACGATGCTTTCCGTCCTGCCCGGCTCACTTGTCATAAGAACACGGACCAAGAACCTTGTCACCTTTCACACGGTGACTCATGTTTGATTCACAAAGCGAGGAAATATTTAGTCTCACTTTCTGGTCAAAGTCTTTTCTTTGAAATCGCTATTTTCGATTTCAAGTTTCTTGAAAAATCACAGGTTTTCCAAAGTTAGAGCTTGACCTTGACTCGCGAGAACCCACATCCCTGACAACTAACCCGGATTGTCCTCATTTTGTTGTTGAAATCTCTGAGCCCGACCTCATTACGGATGGGATATGGGATATTTTTGATATTAAAAAAAAAAAAAAACAGTCGTGGGTCACCTTGAAACCACGGCGATTCCGCCGGTGGCTCCGGTTGGGGCAAGGGTCGCCGTGGGAAGCTGCGCGGATGACGAGTCCAAAGTTAGCTGTAAGCTAACAACTTGACTGGGTCCGAATGGCTGCTCATTTTAATAGATTCATCTGAGTGGCGAGAAACGCTTAGCACATGAGTCCGAGGGGAACTGTAAGGTAGCCAGTCGGCTCGACCTCGATCGCTTCTCGTTTTCATAGAAACATAATCGGCGACGAGAAACGACTGCACCCGCACAAGTGAGCTTACGACACAGTCGAAGCCATTCATACAATTGTACTCTTCAGACTTGCTCACCATTCTATTTTGCACGTTGCCTGGTGAACCCGCTATTGACTTGTGAAGAATGAAAACCAAATTCCAGAAGCAAGCGGTCCTCGTGAGGATTGACGTTTGTGGCGTTGTCTTTGCAAGTACGCCGACGTCTCGACGTACCTCTGTAAGCCCCCACCTCCCCTCCCATTCCCAACTCGGCTGACTGCCGCTTTTGCTGTCTCCCACCTCTCAGATGAGCATCGTGGCCGTTCGGGAACTGGATGAAAAACTATTTGACGCTTACATTGAACGCAGAGCTGACCCGATCGCGGGCTCACTGGAGCCGGGCATCTACGCCGGCTACTTTGACTGGAGAGACTGTCCACCCCCGACAGGTACTTGCGCAGTCAAGCCCCACCGCCCGTACAAACACTTCAAAAAGAGGCCATATGGAAGGATTTGCTCGTCATGCGCGGCGCACGCAGGAATTTCCCCACAACTCAGCTTCCTGACTCAGATTGTATCATAAACAAAGGTCTCGGCAGACCTGTAGGAGGAGAACTCTGCTCGTTCGTGTCCCGTGTAAAGTACAGCGCCGAGGGCTTACTGTAACAACCGCTGAGATCGTTCGCTTCGCTCGCTCTTCGGAAAAGACGCAACAGCCCCGGCATCTGAGCGGTTGTCTCGGTGTGTGTTGCACTTGTCAAAACCCAGATGAAGCTGCTTTGCATATGTGTGGTTGACCTTAGCGCAGCTTGGAAGGAAATGTGTGCATGCGTGTGCGTGCGCGCGCTTGTGTGTGTGAGAGAGAAGAAGCACCGTTTTGGTGAAGCTGAACCTTGTTCTGCTTTGCTCCGACTAGTTTGTGCAGGCTGGATGTGAAAGAGGAACATTTTGGAATACCACACCGCACTTGTAGGATATGATACTTTCGCTTGTTGCACATGAGTGTGAAAGTCATGTTTGTCGGTGCTATACATAAAGAAAAAAAAAGATGGCTTCATGCTGTCACTCACTTATTCTTTTCAAAGTAATATTTCAACATTTCACTGCAGTATTGAGCTTTATTTTCACCTCACTGGTTTGTTGTTTTTTTTGGGTTTTTTTTTTTTTTGCATTTGGTTTAAATTTGAGGAAAATGAATAGAAAAGATTATTATTACATTGTTCAATCTGAGACGCAAGTGAACAGATGAATTTTTCACCCTGATTCAGAACCTGCCCTCCCTTTTCTCAAGCACATCCATTTTTCCACAATAGTAATGAGATCGATCACTGGTAGGGGGGGGAAAAAAAAAAGAGAGGAAAATGGATGTTTTAGATCAGCGTGAAAAATTGATTTGGAGACTCGCATCGCTGATTCAAAATTGGCTGTTTTTGCACGTTTGATGTCGGATTGAGCACGCTGCTTCTTTTTCAGGGGTGAGGAGCTACTTAAAGGAAGCCTTGGTCAACATCATCACCGTTCACGCTGAGGTCGAACAATCATTGACCCTTTTTTTTTGCGCTGGTCTTGCATGAATGAAGAAGATTCTTTGACCTCCTTTGTCATCTTTCCTTCCCCCAACGTTCTGTCCGGCAGGTGTTTACCATCTCCAAGGACTTGGTCCCTTGCGTCTTGTCCAAAATCCTCGCAACGGTTGCGGACGAGATGTGCCGCCTTATGCAGTGCGTGTCATCCTTCAGCAAAAACGGCGCCCTGCAGGTATTCTCGTCACACACTCACTCCAAGCAACTCCAAGTGAGTTTCCCCCGTTTGTGGGAAAGCCACGTTTGTGACTGCCACCTGCCGACCGCCGGCGGCGGTGGGGTGTGTCGGCCATCTTGCTTTGGTCGCCGTCTTAACATTTGCGCCTTCTCCTGCCAATTCGCAGGCTCGACTTGAACTTTGCGCCCTGAGAGATGCCATCGCGGCCTACCTGAATGCCGAAAGCAAGTAAGTGCGGCGCAAGCGCACGCGGGTTGCCGCAGCCAGACACTCGGCTTGGCTCTGTGATTTATGACTGTGTGTGTCTGACACGCACGCACGCACGGTCACATGTACCTCAAAACGATCCCTATTTATGTTCATTGGTGGGTTACATGGTAGGAAGTGAAAGCAATCTGGTTGTGCTGCGTGCATTCACGCCGCCCGCCGCGTGTTAACTGGGGCTGCAATCGTCCAAATCATTTTCGTATCGCGGTAAGTGCGAATAGTTCGTTGCCGTGGCAACTGCACGGGGCACTTAAGTTCACGCTCGACTTTTCTCCATCATGATGCCCAAGATACTCTTGTCTTGTTGCGGTCATGTGACCGTAAATAATCCACATTCATGTTATTCCACGGCAGGTTCCACACGAGTTTTGATTGATTTATTGTCTCCAGCTCAACAATTTACGATTGGCGCGCAGCTTTAACTGAAGAGATTCCCCCACTTAGCATCAAGAAATAATTACGTGCAGCGCCTTCGTTTTCAGAGACCGCAGGTGAAGGAAACCCTTCTTAGGCTACAAATCAACGATAAGCCACAAAGGTGGTCGCTTCCACCGTGCAGTTGGAAAAAAAGACAATACGTTCGTCTCGTCGCTCACCCGCTCGCTTATTTTCTTTCCCGCTTATCCGCATCCCGGCACTTAAGTTCACGCTCGACTTTTCTCCATCAAAAAAAAAGACCGTACGTCCGTCTCGTCGCTCACCCTCTCGCTTATTTTCTTTCCCGCTTATCCGCATCCCGGACGGGAGAGCCGACATGCTTCGAGGTCCCCAGAAGGATTCCGCCCTTTTACTACACCTCAATTTCAGAAGCATTTTTTTTTACTTGGCGAACTTTGACACTGACTTTTTCTAAAGTTGAATCTTTTGTTCACAGCGCCAGCTTCAAAATGGCTTTGGACGCCCTTCCTCAATTATACGGCGCGTCTGAGAAAAAGTGAGTGCGCCGCCGGCCATTTCGGTCCGACGTCGTTTCGTCCCGGCGAAGGGTGACTCGCGTCTGTGTCTGTCTTGCGGCAGGTTACTGGAAGAACTGCTGAATAAGTTTAAGAGCAGCATGCGCCTGCAGCTCACCTGCTTCCAGCCCACCTGCATCCAGCCTGTCAAGAGATAAACTCCACCCACTCTTTGTTTCTTGCCTTTGTGCGTTTTCATTGACGCACGACAACAACATTGCCTTTGCTTTCATTTTGTACGTCACGAGCCGTAGCTTGAAATCTTCCACTAATTTGGGGTCGGGGGCGGGCGGCCCTGCCAGAAAACGTTCTGAGCTCGTGTCTCGTGTTTATGATTGGTCCTCTTGCCATTGAATTACCCGCAGGCTTTGTTTGCTGACAACAAAATATCATCTCGAAATGTTCGAATGAAAATGTGATTAAAAAGCAAAGTGTCCGCTTACGTCCTTTGCTCCTTTTATCTGACAAACGGGGCCCCGATGGCATGACGAGTGATCATGTCGCCTACTGAGGTGAGCTGATCACATTCAAACCAGTCAGCCAGGTTCTTTAATGACGAGAAAATGATGAAACCCTGAAAGTATTCTTCATCAAACAATCATGGGGGTGCATCCTCAGGAATGCTCTTGGTCACGGACGGACGAACGGAACTGATTCTCGTTCCGTGTCTTTTCAGTTCATCCCACCGAAAGGCATTTCTTCCCATTTCAAGAGAACATTTCTGTCGGCCTGACAATGCACAAATGACATTTTGCACAGCCGTTTTCAATGCCGACAGTTGAGCCACGCGGCACACGTTTATTTTTGCAGGCAGTTGGATTCACACGACGGGTGCGGCCATTCATCTGCACCCTCGACTTCCTTCGGGGTCGCCTGGCGCGTCCTCGTCTCACACTCTCAGGGTGCGGTCCGCCAGGGCGGTTGCGCAAAGGAACAAGCCCCTTTGCGGTTTTGCTATGTGCTTCGGCGCTGAGGCAGAGATTCTGCCCCAGCACACTGCAAGCGCACTCACAATCCGGCCTTCACTAGAGACGAAGTCAAGACCTGGATGGCACTCGGATTTCTTGAGTTTCAATGAAAAGAAGACAGAAGTGATGGTGGCCCTTGTACATGCCATCTTGCGGACTTGGGCCCTCCTGGCTCCTTATCCGAAGCCAACAATCTTAAAGTTGGGTCTTAAACTGGACAGTGATTGGAAATTGGACTGGCAAATTGGTGCCGGTGTCAAATCCGTGTTCTTTGGCCTTCGGCAGCCTCTTCTTTCGCTGATGAGCACTTTGAAACAGTCATTAATGCTTTCATAACATCTCTGCTGGATGACTGTAACGGGCTATACTTTGGAGTCAGCCAATCCTCCATCAAGCATCTCCAGTTGGTCCAAAACGCTGCCGCTTGCCTTTGTCTGGTACTCGTAAGAGGGAGCTCATCACTCCTACTCGAGCATCCCTTCGCGGGCTCCATTTTAGAGTTCTTTTGAAGATCCTCTGATTTGTTTTCCAATCTTGAAATGGCCTGCTCTGATTTGTGGAGTTGAAACAAGAGTAATTGAATACGTCAGCTTTCTTTTCAGCTGTCAGTTGAACGCAATTCATCTCGCTTCCGTGAAATCATGACCATACCGGACATCACGTTACATTTTTTTCTACTGCGTTTACAAAGACCCAAATTTAAATGTCTCGTTTTATTGCTGCGCAACTGCAGAGGAGCCGAACATTCCATTGCAGTCAGAAAATATAGACAATCATATATTCCTCAACTACATATTGATAGGTGGACTGAATTGGGTCCAACGAGCACACGATTCAATGTCAGTATATCTTGCTTTAAAAAAAAAAAAAAAAAGACAATGAAAACACTGCAAAAGTTAGTAATCCTTTCAAAAGAATTTGAAAAAAAAATTCTAAAGAAAAGCAGTCACGTTTTGGATGGCAGTATGTTTGTTGAGCAAGCTCATGATGGTCAGTGTGCATCGAAAATCGACGTTGGCATCGATGGATCGGCTTATTGTACGTTCATAAAATATACCAATTCGGACATTCATCAATTCAAAGAGGCGGGTAACTCGCGCTGGGCACATCGACAGCGATTCCAACTCCTGTGTGATTTCGAGAACATGCCAACTCCACACAGGAAAGTTTTGAGCTGTGATTTTGAACCCAGATCCTCTGGACTGCGAGGCAGGCACACTAACCACGACTCCACCCCGCCGCAGAAGCCAAACATTCCTCGAGTTTTTCAACGATAGCGCACGAGCTTGCATTTGCGCACCGAACGATGCCTTCGGCAAACAAACTTAATTTTAAAATGAGTTTGTTTGAGGGCCTCGACAAAAGTGTCAAGTTGACGTTATGCCGTTTTGCTTGCACTGAAGACACTAAAATGTTGATGACTTTGACATCCGTTTCCACGTAGGAACAAACAAAGCCCGTCCTGAGAATGGGCCGCTTTGTCGGCGGGAGTGCGAAGCTGCTCGGGCGAGTGCTCGGGTCACTCCTGCAGGCTGTGATGTTGCGTGAGGGCCCTGTGATAGTCCTCGGCGAGGCCGATGTGCTCCGGGAGCCCGGCGTGCTCGTAGCCGCGGTACAAATGGCCACCGCCTGTCTGCTGGGCGTAGTACAGGACCTGCCTGGCAAACAAAGGCTCCACCTGCATGGGAGAAAAGCACCGTTGGCGGCGGTCGAGACTCGGCCTGAGATAAGATGAGCAATTAGCTGTCACCTGCACGGTGAGGCCCGCTCTCGGGGAGTCGAGGCACTCCTCTCCGAAACTCAGAAGAACCTGGAAGCGAGCGGCCAGCGGCCGACCGTGGAACCCGTAAGTCTGCATCTCTGTTCATCGGAACACAGACGCAAGGTGTCAACTTCTTGTACGGCAAAGCCAGCGAAGCGTAAAAGGTTCGTTTGAGGTGTGACCTTTTGGGGGATGGGGGTGGGGGGGGATGACTCGAATGGAAACTTGTGGCCACAACGCGTTTGCAAAGCCATTTCGACTATGCCACGCTTGAGCTGTTTTGGCGCGTGGGCGGGGGACGCGCAGACGGCGTAGAAAACACGAGCGGCACCGTCATAAAGGACACCCCAGAAAAGAGTCGGCCACACCTGTTGAGAGCGAATCCTTTGGGGGGACTTTGCCTCGGAGGTTTTGGTCCTATTAGTATTCAAAGGGCGGTTTTGAATCACTGATTAAATCAAAATGCAATTTTTGATGAACCAGAAACATCAAGTAAAAGTGTTTCGAATTGTTTTAGACAAATCTGAACTATTAGGACCACCGATTCATCGGCTGGCTGATTTAATAGGCCGATATTAGCTATTTTAAAGGGCAACCATTATTGCCTTCCCCCTTTTGTTTTCCCCAAACACGTTACAGCATTACACCAAGCTAGTGACAATCAAACACCCAAAAACTTTATGGTGTAATTTTTGCAGATTTTTTTTCTCTGTTTTGAAGTTGAACAAATCGTAAAGGACAATATAATGTTAAAAAAATGCTTTGCCCGTATTTTTATATCTTTATTGTTGTATGTTGATAGTATTTGAGTTTCCTAAGGTTTCTGTAACAATGTGAATGAATGAAATGAATGAAATTTGTTCAAACAAAAGGCCCGAAACTTTGACGCTTTGATTGGGGCAGGCTGAAGGGCTGAAGCTGGTCTTAGCTGGCCATTTGGTGTCCTGAAGTTGAAGTAAATTGAATATAAGTTACTTCTTGGGCAACACCACCATTCGGGTCCCGAGACAAGTCCCTTCATGACGTATGTCACCAAAACAGGATCATTTTGAACCAACGCTGTACTGATAACCCGCTACGGCATTTCTTACTCGCTTTAATTCATCAATCAGTCTGCGTCGTAATCGCTGGGTTGAAATAAGCCAGCCTGGGCTTGGCTCAATCCTTTTTGGACCCACCGTCGGGTGAGCTGTTTTCGCCCAATTTTGAGTTCCGTACTTGACAGACTAACAGCCAGAGTCAAAAAACGCTACATACTGAGTCCAAATATGACCGTTCCAAAAGAAAAAAAAGACGGGATTCTTTACCGCTGCCTGCTGGCCATTGGAAGTAGTACAAGGAGCCCTGTCAGGTCTCACCTGTGAGGTAGTCCTGCGTGTGGAGTAGTTTGCAGGTGACCGCTCGCTCCAGCTTTTTGGGCTTGTCCCCGTAAGGGCTGAGTCTGGCCTGCCAGTACACCCGGCCCTCACACAGTCGCTGAGCGTAGAGTCCGTCGGGGGCCATCCAGCACAGCACCCCGCCCTCCAAGGATGCGCAGGGGCTCGCGGGCCGCTCCTCTGCCCCCCTCTGGCCCGAGAAGGGGTCCGCGGGCAGCAGGACCACATCGCGGCCTCCCGAGGATAAGTAGTGCTTGTCCTCCGGGGAGGCTGGAGTGATGTGGCAGCCTTCGGGGCTGAAGGTCGTCACCTCCCTCACCAGAGTGTCCCGCAAATAGACTGACACGTGCAGGCGGGCGTCTGTGTGGAGACAAGCACAAGGCAGCACGGACAGGAGACAACATTAGTCGTTGCTCTCTTCTCAAAGGGTCTCGCTTTCGTCCCGGAAGCGGAGGCATTTTTACTCGGGCTCGGACTGGGCGGAGTTTTGATCAAGACCGGGCCGGTACTGCTGTGATCATTGAGAAACGCAGAATGCTACGCCGCCTTCCTGGTGTGGCTTTGTTTCGTTGTACGACGATATCAACAGAACAAAATTTGTTGGGAACAAAAGATACTTGTCTCGGCCTCGATATCTTGACGGCAACGCTATGACAGCCTCGTTCCAAAATGGAATCCTATTTCGCAAATTGATTCAAAATAAGCGCCACCTCTCAAGCTCCATCAGGTTGGTTGGGGAGCGTACCCGGTGCGCAATCGTTTTCGGATCTCTCCCAAGATGTTTGATTGGCTTCAAGTACGGGTTCTGTTCTGGCGGATTCACTTAAAAGACATCCGCAGAGTTGTCCTGAAGCCACTCCTTTGTTTTTTTTTTGGCTGTGTGCTCGAACTCGTTGTCCTGTTGGAAGTTAAACCTTCACACAAATCGGAATTTCCGGACACTCTGGAGCCGGTTTTCATCCCGAAAGTCTCTGTGCATTGCGGCGTTCATCCTTCCCTCATTTCTTTTTCTTTTTAATGAATCTGCAACCATTCAAATCAAACTTTGTTGACATTGTCATCACAGGGGGGGGGGGGTTTATTCCATTTTGGACTGAGGCTGTAACATGGCAAAGTGCAAAACAAAAAAAAAAAACGTTCATGAAAAAGTGAAGTGCTGTGAATACTTCCCGGATGCACTGTGAATTGTGCAGGTAATACTTATCAGTCTTAATACTGTAATTGGAATTAGCGTCGCTGACCCAAACAAAAGTGCAAATTGGCCTTTTGTGACCCCCTTTTTCAAATTGATGATTCGATTCTAAATCATCACAATGATCGATACCTCGGAGAGCCTCTGCTGATCTGATGCTGCTGTCCAGATTGAATGGCGAGGGCTGAGTGTCAGCAGGACCGTAGGAGTAAATTGAGGCTCGAAGCTGGTAACCTGCACATGCACGCACACACACACACACACAACCAACCCCAGACGCGCCGCACGTGGCATTTCAAGGAAGGCCGTTGCTTCTTTTTGAAGAGTGAGCAACTTACCGTTATCCGCAGATGGGCCCTGCCAGGGCAGGCTGCGGGGGGGATATGGGCACTGAGTGAAGGGCAGCTCTGGCAAAGGGGCGTGATCCTGACCGAAGTCCCTCCAGCCACATTCTACCGAGGGAAGGTACTGCGGCGTCTTCAGAACGAGAGGCAACAGGCGCTTCAGCGCATCCAAATTGGGACGACAAACAGCTCTCAGAGCCTTTTCGGCGGATCAGAAAGAATCACCTGAGTTTGAAGGGAAGGGTAAGCCGAATTCGCAGAGTAGCTGACGGGACTCAGAGGGCTGCCCTCTTCTCTGGGCCCTGAAAGTGACGTCGGTCACGTTAGCTCACTCTGCTCAGCGGAAAAAGGAAGGCGTTGCGGCGCGGCGGCGACGGCTGGTTTGCGGCTGGGCTCTCACAACAAGGAGTCGCCCCACCGATAGTTCACAAACCACGAGCCGCCTTCGAGAAAAAGGCCACCTCCGCCGGCGAGGGTAAAACCATCACTTCAACCACTTGTGGATATTTACCGGCCGTTTGCTGACAGAAATGGTGCCGCTCACTTTTCTTGGCGCCCTCGGGAATGATGTGGTAGACTTTGTAGGGGTCCGAAATGTCCAGCTGGCTGCGCTCCACCAGTTCCTCAAAATCGTTGCTCTTGTTGAGGGCGCAGCGGAGGCGTGTCTTCCAGGTGGGCGGGTCGGGCTTATCCACCCCCTCGCGATACTTGCCTTTAAACAGCGCCCAGGCCTGCGGCGACATCACCGTTACAAACTTGATACTCCCCACTTGTTGAAAAACCTCAAGCATTCCCGCTTGCTGTCGACTGAAAATGACATCACGGTTGCTCGGGGCACAAGTCGTGACCAGTTATGGTTCAGCTTCGGAAAACAGATGCGCCGTGATTGGTCGTAAACGGAGTCCCGAGCAACTGTGATGTCGTTTTTACAGTTGACAACGTGGCAAAGTGGTTGCCCCGCCCTGAGATGGCGAAAAATGGCTGGATTTCGCCGCTTCATTCATATTCCACAAAGACAATTGTCATCTAAATGCCATGTCAGACTTGTGGGGACCTGCTCGAAGGGAAGACGATACTCATTTTGGAAGATGCAATTGTCATCTAAATGTCATGTCAGACTTGTGGGGATCCATAGAACATATTATTGTCAAAAACATTTTGGACTTGAATTCTCCTTGAAGATTCCATGACCGGTTTGGTCTGTAACATGTCAGAAAAATCAGGAAAACTGTGGATCCTTGGTTTCGAAAGCAAAAGCAAATGTTTGAATTGGATTCCACGCAAAGATAATTAGTCTGCTCGAAGGGAAGACGATACTCATTTTGGAAGATTTGAACTTGAAATCAAACAAAGTCTCGGAATGATTAATCAATGATTAAAAGACTTACTGATGATTTAGATCATTGATTAGCGCCCGATCAATCGTTGCACCTCCAACGCATGCTATTGCACCCTTGAGGAGGCCATATCTCTCCAAATGCGGTTACACGGGGCTCTTCCGAGGAAATTGTCATTGTGAAATTGAAGATGTTGAATTTCAAATCTTGAACCTTCGACATTGAAATGCAATTTTACATCCCACAAAGTATAATGTAATTTTCGAGATGCTTATCGTGATCTTTGCTTTCCTCTGTGACATTTAATGCCCCCTCTCCCGCCCCCTTAATTCTTCAGGGTCTTTTTGTTGCTGCATGCTCATTGAACGTCACAGTCTTGGGGTGCACGTCTGACCTCCCAAATTAAAAAAAAAAAAAGTTCTCAATTTCGGTGATCAATCCCTCAAACGCGAGGCGAGCCAACGCCAATCCAAGACGGCAGCCAATGGAAAGCCGGTGCACATTTTGAACGAACGCGGGCAGCGCCGGTTGCGAGGACGCGGCAAGTTTAGAGGAGCTCACCTTGAAGAGCGCGGCATCCTCGTCGCGGTTGTAGTCCTGCTTGCCGGCGTGCTTCCACGGGATCCGGAAAATGCTTTTCTCATCGTTTTCCCACACCAAGCCGGCGTATTTGCCGCAATCCACCTGCTCAATGAGCCACTGGCGCAACTTTCCGTTGCCGCTGCTTCCGGGAAGTCCGCAATCCACTTCGGGGTTCATGTCGCCCCTCTC
>NW_017804912.1:1086700-1088899 GCF_001891065.2 Hippocampus comes
TCCCGGTGGCGCCGCTTAAATGTGGCGCATCTCGTGCCGAGGGGCGGGGCCAGAGGATGAGGCGCAAGTGCCGCTGCCGCGATGACAGTCTCGCTTCAAGCTTCTTCTTCTTCTTCTTCTTTCTCATCCCACTAGTGCGCTCTTTGTCATCACTTGTGGAACTCGTACAACGACTCTTGAATACTACGGCATTCCATTTACTAATAAAAAGTCGGTCCGGCCACATGCTTGTGACGCGAGTTGACAAGTGGGTGCCGGTTGGCGCGGTCTTGCTTCGGTGCGCCGAAAAGTCTCGCAAGTGAGGATTAAGGAGCAATGAATTGGACACTGCTTAGAAAAAAAAAACGAATAAATGCTAAAAGTAAATAAATAAGTCAAAAAGACTCGCAATAGCGGCTGCTGCTTGGGTGACACATGGCGCGGGAAACCCCTGCGGTGTGCACCTCTACACATGTGGAACATTAATTTTCTGAAACAAAACTTCGTCACTCTCTTCAGATAAGGACTTTCTTCATTTCTTTATTTATGTATTTATTTGTTACCATGTAATGTGCAACCAAAAGTGCAACAAGAGTATTCATAGTGTTGCTGTATATTTAATATGATAACATATATATTTTCTTGATACAATAGTAATAATAATGCAAAATATAATACAGTAATCCATCCATCCATCAATCATCCACTATTTTCTTTTTTTTTTTTTTTTGTTGGTATTAATTAAATGGCACGCACCATACAGGAAGAGAATGCTGCAACTTGCACACTTTGCTCCAAATATGTTTTCTTGGTGAAAAGCTTGACTGGCCATAAACCGTTTATGATGAAAAGAACAGCACCATTTATCTTTGAATCACTGTAGTGAATAAAAGAGGATTCCATTTTGGAGGCAAAAATAGTTTCTTTCACTTTATGGCTGATTGATGAAGGCATCACAGTCATGGTCTTCAAGTCACTGAAAAATGCTCACCTGACGACAGTTCTTGCTTTCTTTTTTTCTCGGTTCTTGATGTGGAGATGGGATTCACCTGCTGTTAAGTGCAGAGCTGGAACTATTCTGTGAGAGAGAGGGCTGTTGGCCACCCCAAAACATGGAAAAATATTCAACTATTTGCCTGAGACAATCCAAACAATATCAAATTGCTTTCTTGAGCGGCTGTAGCGTCTTTCAAAAAGTTGACCACATTTCAAGTGGCCCTTCCATTTTTTTGGGCGTATGCGGCCCTCCAACGAAACTGTTTGTGCTCCACCCCTGCTCAAACGGTTTCCCCAAATTTGTGGCAATGTCGTCCAGTTACAACCCAAACTCGACCATATTCAAACACGTAAAATAAAGACACCGCAAAAACAAAAAGTAAGAAGAATAAATAGCTTTAATGTAAGAATGGCGCTCCCGCATACTTGGAACACAGGCAAACCTTTTGAAACATCAACACGTAAAGAAATTGGAAACATTTTTGTCCAAGTATTTTGGTGCAGTCCCTGGCTTCGCTGAACTGCGGGCTCGAGTCGTCCGGCCTCCATTTCCTGGGTCGAAAATGAGATCTGGCAGGCGATTACGGCAACCTGCTTTCACATCGTAACCACGTCTTCGTCATTCGTGCTCGCACTCACCGGTGGACAAGAAGCCTTCTCCTTTCAGCCTGGACTTGTGGATAAGAAGGTCGCTCTCTCTCTCTAAAAACTGAATCCTGCAAATCCGACAAAAAGAGCTGATCAAGTCATCTTGACTTCAAGTAAGTTTTCGTTGCGAATGACATTTGCCTTTGGAAATATTTGCACAAAATATGAGTAAATTCAACACACCCTTTTTTTTTTTTTTCCAGTGCAACGACGTGAAGAGAAACGCAGGTATGGATGATTTGAAATCTGAAAATGACGGCTCTCCTACTTCCTGGTTTTGCTTCCTATGATGAGCCGCAGCTCGACAAAGATAGGTCATGTCCTAAAGGGGGGGCGGGGGGGGGGGCAAAGTTCAAATGGGACATTGAGTGACGGTGACTCATTTCGGTCGATGAAAGATTTATGATGGCAAACGTGGAAGTGCTTAACTGGGTTGTCAAGAGCCGCTAAGTTGTTCTCAAGGGACAGGGCGCGAGACGGCCCCTTAAACCTTGCCCCTCTGACCATGCTGCCTTGCACGACTGCTGAAATCATGAGTGGGGCCCGAATGGGTCCTTTTTTTTTTTTTTTTTTTTT
>NW_017804912.1:1088955-1107624 GCF_001891065.2 Hippocampus comes
GTTTCCTTTTGAATTTGCCTTTTTTGAAACGGCCGCCCGGCTCACGAGGCCGGTCACGAAGGCTTCCCTGGAATGGAACGCAGTACACTACGTTGGTGAATGGCGAGGCGGCTTGACTTCAAGAGCGTATTTCACACCCAAGCTAACTCAATGTGCTTCACACAAAGGAAGGAGACAACATTGTGAACGCATTTCCACTCGAGCCTCCTTACAACGTACCTCGAGGGACGTGCTGAATCTGTGCATTATAACGGTAGATCGTTGTAACCATTTCCGATAAAATGGCCGCCAACTAAAATATATATAATACGGTCTGAACATTTATAGATGTAAAGACAAGAACATCTATAATGCAGTCAGCAAAAGAAAAGCGCCTCGTGTTCCAGTTCAGCATGTGGCGCCGGGATGAGCTGGAAGAGGTGGCTGGGGAAAGGGAAGTCTCGGTTTCCCTGATAAAGCTGTTGCCCCCGCTACCCGACCCCAGATAAACGCTTGAGAATGGATAGATTTTAAAGCATTTACTCCCTCTTGGGTGTGACTTCACTTTTGGTAGCAGCTCATTCCACTTACTTGCAGCACAACAGGGAAGTGCTGCTTCACCAAGTTTGCTTTGAATTCCACCAGAGCCCTTCTGGGTTTATATCCAATGAGCATTTCTTTCATGTATTCAGGACCCAAATCATTCAGGGATTTATAGACTGGTCACAGAATTTTAAAAACTTATTTGACAGCTGACTGGGAGCCAATGCAAAGCCTTGAAGGACCGACTGAGTTGGGTGTGTAAGAACTTGACCGAACTCCACAGAGCCCTGACCTCAACCCCAGCAAACACAACCGGTGAACCAACGGGAAGGAACTACGATATCCGGAAAAGAAAGTAGCGCAACACGGTCCCTTGAAATGTGGCAGCAAGATCGTTGAGAGTGACGACGGACTGAGTGCTTGAATGCTTTGGTGCTGATTCAATGCAAAGGAGACCGTTCACCTCCGAGACAGGTGCAGCTGTGTCGTGGACGGACAGGATGTGGCTGATGTTGTGCTGTGTCAGCAGATCTTTGTCACGGCATTGGTAGATGCAAAAAAAGAAAAGAAAAAAAAAACTCCCAGAAAATCAGAAAACGCCTCCCATTTGCTGAGCAACCAGTGTGTACTGGGGCCTAAGCTCACAATAGCTTTTTCTGCCCAACAACACACACACACACACACACACACACACACACACACACACACACACACGCACACACTCCCCACATGTCTCCAGAGCAAACGGCCGTCAATTTTTGGTCTTGTTTGGAACCGAAAGAAAAACCGGAAAACCAAGATTTCTAAAAGAGTCTCCGAGATTGGCCTCAAGCAAGAAGCCGTGGATGTTTTAATCAAATATTATTCTTCAAAAGGAAGCTGAGCTCGTTCAAGCTTGCACAGATGTGCCTTCTTCTCAGGCTTGGAAGGATGTTGCAAGGGGCCACCTCAACCCTTCGGCGCTCTCTCAGCCTCACCTGCCACCCAAACACATTGAAAGCAGCAGACGGTGTATTTCATGGATGCTCCCGACCTTTGTCTTCCATCTGCCCTTTTTTTTTTCTCAACAAGGATAAACACACACACACACACACACACACACACACACACACACACACACACACACACACGAAGTTTCAGGAAAAAGTTGACTGACATATTCAGTAAATTTAAAGAGGCGCCACCGTGTGGCGTGATACCATACTGCAGTAATGGACTGTTACAGTGCCAATGCGCGTGCGTCTGCGAAACGCGCCATTTTTTTTTTTTTTGGATCACCTTAGCGCCATTTTTATCACGATAAAATGATCCATGTTGTGGTCCACAACGGTGGAATTTAAATCTGGAAGGTCAGAGCAACCTGTGAGGAATTGCTCCTGGCTGCCGTTGATGTAGCCTGCGCTGTTTTTCTTTCACTTCACGTGCAACAATATGAGCTCATCTGGTGCCATTTCATTTCCAGTAAACGCTGCGACATCTTCCCCGGAGATATTTTTAACTCGGCGCAATGGCTGTGTTGCGTTGCGTGGCGTCGCGTCCCTGAGTGCGGTTCAGGGGGTGGCACGGCTCAGCCACGCTGACGGGTAGTGGAGGCGTTTCCAAAAAAACAGCCTCTGACTTGAGCTGCGCAATTCCCCGCCGCCGACGGGGGCAAAATTGTTCAATGAAATGGCGTCGATTCAACTGCTTTTTTTCAGTATGCTGATTAAAAAAGAAAACTTTTACAGCAGGAATAAACGCAACCTAGTTTAAAACCCTAATTTGAAACTTGAACCCGAAATTGAAACCCTGCACTGACACCCTAACCCTAGTTTGAAATGCTACTATGAAACCCTGAGCATAATTCAAAACCCCGATTTAAAACCCCAACACGAGTTTGAAACCTCAATGAGAAACCATAAACCGAGTTTAGAATCCTACATTAAACCCATAACCCTAGTAGAACCCGAACCCAAGTTTAAATCCCTATTCCAAAAACCTAACCCTGGTTTACGACCCTACTTTGAAACCCTGCATTGACACCCTAATCCGAGTTTGAAACCTTCAACTAAATTCAAAACCCTGCTTGGAAGCCCCAATCCTAATATAACCCCGACTTTGAAACCCTAACCCAAGTTCAAAACCCTACTGTGAAACCCTAAGCCTAGTTTAAAACCCTAATAAGAAACCCTAACCCGAGTTTAAAACCCTATTCCAAAACCCAAACCCTGGTTTAAAACGCTATTTTGAAACCCTAAACATGGTTTGAAACCACACTTTGAAACCTTAACCCTAGTTTGCAAATCCTACTTTGAAATCCTAATCAGAGTTTCAAATCCTTCTTGCAAACCTTGACCATAGTTTAAAATCCAACTTTCAACCCTAACGTTAATATAAAACCCCATGTTGAACCTTAATCATAGTTGAAAATTCAATGTTGAAACCCTAACCCGAGTTTAAAAATGATACTCTAAAACCCTAAACCTAGTTTAAAACTCCAGTATTTAATCCTATTTTGAAACCCGAACCCGAGTTTAAACACCAACTTTGAAATCCTAACAATAGTTTGCAACCTCACTTTGAAACTACTTTCACTTTAAATTGAAGGAGTCCAGCCGGTTTAGTTATTTGAACTGGAGGGGGCGGGGGGGGGTCCTTTGGCGTACTATGACTTTAAATGCCAAACGAGTCAGAGGAAGACCCGCTGGGACTTTGTTCGATCTTGGTTCCATCAGACCTCGAAACGGCGGACGTCCAGGAGCACGAATGACGACGTTTTTGCGTGGGAAGCGTCTGTTCAGCCTGAGGAGAACTTCCGCTGCGATGCAGTCGTACCGTTGGTAAAAAAAAAACAAACAAACAAACAAACAAAAAAAAAACACCGTCGTGGAGATTGACTCACTGCAAAATGTCGCTCTGCTTTTGCCTACCGCAGCGATGCGTGAATCGGGTCGTTAGAAGGCGGAGGAAACGCCCCTCGCCGCACGTCAGGACGAGAACGAGGAAGTGTTTTGTGCGTGACTGATTTCATGGCCACTAGATGGCGACGTGTCTCCATATGAAGGAAAACAAATTATTGCTCAAACGCCCCAAAACCTAAATGACTTTCACCATGACGCAACTATGGTGCAGGAGTTTCTCTATTTCATCTTGAATCCGTTTTTTTCCATCGTCATATTTGTTTCCCTTAGTTCAACTCGTAACATTTGCTCTTTGGGATGTACATGCACCCCGGTCACCAAACATTTTCGATGCGCCTCCGGTAAAATGATCAACAACGCAATATTGTGAGCTATACAAGGTCACGTTTTAATTGGGACTGAAAAATATCGTTGGACGGTTGCTTTTAGACACTCTTAAATAGACTGCATTACTGCGCGTGTGTATTTCTTCATTGGATTATTTCTGTTTTATTTTTCCTGCAGCTCCTCACAGACGAGCGGCAAGCAACGTGTGAATGGAGTCGATCTTTACTATGAGAGGAACGGCGCTGGCGAACACGCCGTGCTGCTGCTTCCTGGTGCTTTAGGTACACACCACTAGACTATCATGCACAACACTGCGTGTTTCAGGCGGAGCCAAAAAAGTTCAACATTTTTGGACGCCGGATAGAAAAATAGTTGACACCCGCCCGCCAGATTTTGTGAGCTCCAAGATGAGACCCACGTGAATCAGATCAAAACTTTTCTCACCATCATTTGACTTGTACGGAAGCGATTATTCTCGAAAATTGTCATATCTTGCCGTATTTGAGGAATTACAGCATTTTTTTTTTTTACAGTGTTAGTAGATCGTAGTTCGTCATGTAACGTGTTCTCTCGTTTCTCTGTCGGTCAACTTCGGCAATCTTGTTCTGTCGGGTTGCGTTTCCCGTCATGCAACAAATAGCTCTTCATCGCAATACCAACCCAGCCGCGAAAAAAGCGCAGGTTAAAAACAAAACAAGCAAACAAACTTCTCCAAATGCCAATGTGTTCTTTTACAACAGGAAATACAAAGACGGATTTCCAACCTCAGCTCAAGGCTTTGAACGCGGATCTTTTTACAGTCGTGGGCTGGGATCCGCGAGGTTATGGCCAATCGCGGCCTCCGCACAGAGACTTTCCCCTTGACTTCTTCGAAAGGGATGCGAGGGATGCAGTGGATCTTATGCGGGTAAGGTCGCAGATGTGGGAGCCAGTCCTAACGTCTCAAAAGTCTTTCAGCTTTCAAAATGTTCCAAAATACATTTGCTAGTTCCCTTCCGACTGACATCGTGAGAGCAAGGCAACGGCCACTGGAACGCGTGATCCACAGTCATGAAAAATGGAACAGCTGGAATTCAAAAGTTTAGAGCAGGCGTGTCAAACTCATATTTGTCACGGGCCACATTGTCGTTGGAGGGCCGGTATGACCATGAACCCAAATTAATGTCAAATCGTCTCATATTACATATAGGCAACATAACAAATTGATTGCTCAATGTGCTAATGGATGGTTCGCTTCCTAGTCTTTTTTTTTGGGGGGGGTGGGGGGCAGCATAATCTAAAACTCGAAATATCCTGACATCTGCATGTAAGGGTTTGCACAACGTGGAGCGGTGCTTCCCAACCCAAATGTACACACCCAAAAATTTGGGAGGGGGCAAAATAATCAACGTGCGGCCCGCCGCCAGTTGCCAGTCCTCGCTGGTCTATTTCCTCCCACAGCGGGTCACTAGCTCATCTGCGTCACATCTCTTGATTTTAGACCTTGGGCTTTGTCAAGTTTTCGCTCCTGGGCTGGAGTGACGGTGGGATCACAGCTCTGATTGCTGCCGCCAGGAACCCCGAGTTCATCGACAAGATGGTCGTGTGGGGAGCCAACGCGTTTGTATCGCCGCAAGACCTTGACATTTACAACGGTAATCGCACGCCGCGCCGCACTCTTGAAAAAATAAAGATGTCACGGGCCGATGTGGTGACTTTGCCTTCCCCAAGCGGTCCGCGACGTGTCCAAATGGAGCGCGGGGATGAGGGCGCCGATGGAGGCGGTGTACGGAGCGCGGCTCTTCGCTCAAACGTGGGAAGCCTGGGTGGATGGCATCGCCCAGTTTGTCCACAGACCCGAAGGTGACCATATTTATAAGTATGTGGATTTTGGAAGCTAAGGGCCATAAATGTACTCGGTTTTGTTTGGTGAGTTCATTACAATTTTTTTGAGAAATGCCGTTTTGAATGTGAATGTTCCTCCAAAAAAATGTTTTTTGAATGTCCTCTCTCTAGGAAACATCTGCATTGACCTCCTGCCTCTGATCCGATGTCCCACTCTGATCATTCATGGAGAGAAAGATCCAGTGGTGCCCAGCTGTCACCCTCACTTCCTCCACAAACATATCGCAGGCTCGCGGTGAGAGCGTGTGACTGCGTTTGAAAGTGCCCTTCGGTTGTACGTGCGGCGTGATTCTCTTTCTTGCCTTTGCCAATGTAGATTACATCTGATGCCGGAAGGAAAACACAATCTCCATCTGAGGTTTCCCGAAGAATTCAACAGAGTAGTGGAAGACTTTCTGGGAGCGGAACCAAAGGAACGCTGATCAACTCCCAACGTATAGATGGCACACAAATTACATCTTGATCAAAATGGAAAAAAAAAAAAGAATTGTGATTTGTAATTTCTCTCAGGTTTTTTGGGGGGGGAAACCAATACATTTACAAATTCAAATTGAAGAAACCCGACGTTGGATGCAGGAATGTAGTCCAGATGAAACAGCTCCTGGCGAGTTTCATAATTTCTTTATTTTTTGGATAGCTGATGGGGAGTGACTTGCAAATTGTCAAGAAAAGACAAGCGAAGCTCACACAATATTCTTTCAACAACCGCCCGGTAAGATGCACGTGCTCGATGGGAGAGTTCATTCTCAAAAGTACAAAGACGTCAATCGTCTTCAATCTTACAAGTCTTCAACCTTTTCAGGGAAGTGGATTCATCATTTTTCGAATCCGCTTCTCCTCAGGAGGGTCGCGGGCGTGATGGCGCCGCTCGCAAATCGTCTTTGGGTAGTAGGCGGGAGTGGGGGGGGGGGCGGACACCCTGAATGGGCTGCCAGCACATCGCAGGGCACACATAGACAAGCAACCATTCGCGCTCACAATCACACCTCGGGACAATTTCGAGTGGTCTGTGAACCTGCCGTGCACGTTACTGGAATGTGGGAGGAAACCAGCGCAGGCATGGGGGGGGGGGGGGGGTACTTCCCCTCCACAGAGGAAGACCCCAGCCGGAATTGAAGCCTGTACCTCGACGTGCTAACCAGCCGATGACCATGCCGCCGCTGATTCATTGCTTCCATCCATGCATTTTTGAATCCACTTCTATCGGTTGCCTCCATATTTGGCGGTCCAGTCTACCCGGCCGTGAACCGGCGGGATGTTTGTGTTTCTGGAGAAGGTGTTCGTTCCGGAGAAACTGGCACTGGGACAGGGACAAGGGATTGGAGGAGCGCGGAAGTCATCGTGGTCGAGCTGGTTATCTGAATCGCCGCAAAGTTACACGAGTCAGAATGACACACTTTCAATTTCTTTCCTTGTTGCTTGCTTTTACTGTACCTTTGGTGGAGAAGATGGTGCTCTTGGACAGTTTGACTTTGGAGTCAATCCTGAGATCAGCAGGGGTTGACAGGTCAACTAAACATCCAAGGATTTAAAAAAAAAAAAAAATTGGTTTCGATAATCAACACTTCTTTGGGACCATTCAATCTTTGAAATCTCCAAGCGACATGATGTCGATTTAGAATGCAAACCCCCCCCCCCCAAAACAACAACAACAACGTCACATACCAGCGGAGGGGCCTCCAATCTGCGCCAGTTGACTCATCTGCTTCGTGTCTTTGGCTTCGGACTTCTCGAGAGGTGAAATATTTGTCTTGGACATGAAGGAGTCTGTTGAAGACAAGCGATGCAAAAATTCAATGTCTGTAAAAAACCCCTCCCTGCCCACCAAATAAATAAATAAAAGGCATGTGGTCGTTGCCGTTGATGACCTCCTGCCAGACCTGACCTTTAAGAACGGGGAGCTCCAGTTCCTGTCTTTGAGCTAAGCCCAAGATGTCCAACAAGCTTTTGCAGACTGCCCGATTCCCTGTTGAAGATCTTCTTTTTGGATCTATACCTTGAAAGCACAAAAAGCTCAGGGTCAACTCACCGGAGCTGCTCTGCAAGGCTGGGCACTCAAAAATCAAGGTCCACGAATCCATTTTTTTCCCCAAAAGGGTCTAAGGCAGGGGGTGTCCAAACTTTGTCATTTGAGGGCCACCTTCATGAAATTTAATTCAGTACCAGTCAATTCTAAACCAAGTCTGAAAAGACATATAAAAACGTCTTTGGGAGTGCATGAGCTAAACATGCTGAAATCAGTCAAGCAAACTGATATTTTGTCAACATTTTCTAGTTACTTTGGTAGCAGCTCTCTGTTAAAGGTGATAAGGTGCCCGTCAGACTCGATGGCGCATTCTCACCCGGTAGGTATCGGGACTGCCGTAGGTAGTGTTGCTTGGCAGACAAGATTGTGGAGTCACTTGTGTCCGGCCCGTTGCTGCTTGCGGGCTTTCCTGGTATCGAGGTCTTTGGCACTGGAACACTATTGACAGAAGGCTTGATTTTGCTTTCGGAACTGATGAGAAAGACTTGCTGCAAGACTTGTGCAGCAATGGAATGAGCTGACTCCCCGTGAGACGCTCATGCGTTTCGATATCGCGTTAATTCCAGACAGTTCCCGTTTCCCGGGTTTGAGTCATTGCTTGTCAACCTTCTCAGTTCAGCTCGATGATCACCCTTGTGGCCCGTGAATCCCTTTTACTTTTTACCTCACGGAGGCTCCCTGAAGCCTTGAGTGAATAACAAAAACCCAAGTACATCTAGGTGTGATCGTTATCTCAAGGTTAATTGCGACTCGGATGTTCGTGCGCCAGTGAGCCGCGTTGGCCCGCTAGCGTTGGCGCGCTAGCGTTGCTAGCGTTGGCGCGCTAGCGGTTGGCACTCATGAATATGAGAACAGAGGCTTCGCTAGTTTGTTATTGTATGTTACGATGGGCGCCAGTTAGCCGCGTTGGCCCGCTAGCGGGGTGGCCTGCTAGCGGTTGGCGCTCATGAATATGAGAACACAAGAGGCTTCGCTAGTTTGTTATTGTATGTTACGATGTCTTTATGCTGTGACGACCGTCGCTCCTTGCCGCGTTTCCGACGACGAAGTGGAATTTTTATTGTTTACGTATCGACTCTCGTGTCATTGAGTGTAGTTCATCCGAGCGGCCCCTAGATGGTGCCATTACAATGTCATTTCTATACGACTCTTTGGTTAGGTTCGGGTAGATTCTGAACGTTATTTCTTGTCACATGGGAAGTTAGAGCTAATTATTTTTACTTATTCATCATCCTCACCCCCTGATATTTGTGCATCAGTGTATTCACTTGCAAGGCATATCCAGTCGAAGATACCGAATCTCACTTTGGGAGGCCGGTCTCTTCCTGCCTGAGGTCTGACCGGCACGCCGTCTTGCTTACAGTTCGCCCCTTCAACCGATCATCCCTATCGCCTTTCCTACAGGTTGCGACTGAGCGCTTACCAAGCGCCGGAGACGTCAAGGGCTTCATCACCCAAAGAGTTGATGGTGGGTTTTTTGGAGATGGAAACTCCGACATCCGCCTCCTCAGCGGCATCCCAGCTGTCGACTGATTTGATTGCCGTTTGACCCCATCGCCTTCGTCCGGCCCTCGCTCTGGTCACGGCATTCCCTGGCCCCGTGCTCGCTGGCTTGGTGGGCTTTTATTGAACAGGAAGGGAGAAAATAGGAGCGCGGGATTTGATTTCGCCTCGGGTGATGCGGACGCGAGTGATACATACAGCTATCGGCTGGCGGTTTTTAACAAGGCTGAGAGGTTCCTGCTGTTCCTCTGACGGGAGCAAGTTAGGACAAGCTTGCTGTTGCGTGTCGGCGGTCTGCGGGGACGGTTGGATGGGCTGAAGGGGCTGCTGGAGCGCTTGGCTGCTGCTCTGTGACTCCGCTTGGGTCTTTTTGGGCTCCTGAGACAACTTGCTTGCCTTCCACACCGCTTTTTCTTCCGCGACTCCTTTGGCATCCTGGAACTGAAACTTGTGCTGCTTGGAGTACTTCAGCGGGACGCCAAGCGACTGACCCACATAAAAGTAGGGATACCGCAGCGCCTGGATAAAGTGCAAAAAGCAAAGACCACGTTGAGGAAAACATGTTGTTTTCCCCCGTTTGGCATTCCAGCACACGATCTTAAAACAGCACGCCGGTGCACCTGAGCGGCATTTGGCCTTTTCTTGGGATCCCACTGCAGCATGTCTTTCATCAGTGTGATGGCTTCATCGCTGGCATTGGGAATCAGAGAGCTGAGGCAGGTAGGGACGCATTTCGGAAAGCGGAAGTTCATCGAGCTGGCTAAATTATGGCCCTCGGGCCAATCTGCCTGATATGTTAGAGGAGACATGAAGACCCAAAGAAAAACAAATGTTTATGTTGAACAGCGGGCCAGGGAAATACTTCTTGTATGCCGGCTCACCTTCTTCAAGGTTCCCAGAACTTGACAGATCTTGAAGATCTCGTCCACCTCGCTGTTGCCAGGAAACAAGGGGCGCAGTGTGTACAGCTCCGCCATGATGCAGCCCACTGCCCAGATGTCGATGGGTGAGCTGTACGAGGTGAACTTGAGCAGGATTTCGGGAGCTCGGTACCTGTTCAACCAACAAGTCGTACTCACAACTTGTTTTACTGTTTGGCTCTCAATAAAGCAGCATTTCATTTGGCATGCAGGAATGTATGTGTGTGTGTGTGTGTGTGTGTGTGTGTGTGTGTGTGTGTGTGTGTGTGTGTGTGTGTGTGTGTGTGTGTGTGTGTGTGTGTGTCACCATCTGGTGGACACGTAATCAGTGTATGGCGGTTGAGAGCGGATTTCTCTGGCGAGCCCAAAATCTGCTATCTTAACCAATTCCGGACCAATGCAGAGCAAGTTCTCCGGTTTCATGTCACGGTGGAAATACCCTGGAAACAAACGTGTCATTGGAAACTCTTCCATACATTTTTTTTGGGAAACATATACAGAACAGTGGAACAGTGTATACTGTCATTTACAATTACAGGCAGGCTTTTTGAAACTTTTTTGCAGTCTTAATTTCACTTAATATGCCATGTTTTGGGCATGTTGAAGTACACAAGGTGACAGATTCAAGATGGCGCAGAGGAGAGAGGAGCGTCTGCGCGGAGCACGGGATGCGTATTCGGAATTGAGAGTCGGAGCTTGGAATTGAAGCGGATTCTAAAATTGCTGACATGTTGAGACATCATTCGTGTTTCAAGCATGACTTTCTTACCGTGTTTGTGCATAAAAGCTAAGCCGGACAACATTTGAAACATGATCTTCCTGATCTCGTTTTCGGAGAACATTGCATAGTTCCTGGAAAAAAAAAATGAATGAGCAAAACGTTGACGTGATACCAGGTCATGTTGCTTTAAGATGAAAATGATACAAAGCCACGAGAAACTGGACCGGAGCCGTGCTTACCTCTCATTCATGAGCTGGTACAGGTTTTTTCTCATGTACTCGAAGACAAATTGACGTGATGCCAGGTAATTTTGCTTTAAGATGAAAATGACACAAAGCCACAAGAAACTGGACCGGAGCCGTGTTTACCTCTCATTCATGAGCTGGTACAGGTTTTTTCTCATGTACTCGAAGACAAAGAAGAGATGGTCATTTTCCCTTATCACCTCTTTCAGTTTTATTACATTGGGGTGGTTTAGTTTCTTCAGCGACTGCACAGACAAAACAATAGTCATCGGTAACAAAAAACAAACAAACAAAAAAAGCAAATATGGAGGGGCCCGCCTTCAAATTTTTTAACTCGCCTTTGTGGCCCAAGTCAAATGTCTTTTTTTTGTCATCTCGCGGACAGCTGAAAAATAGATGGTGGGCCGCAATTGTCCCCCAACCCTGACCCCGAATGTCCAGTGACAGAGTATTCAAAATGGATCAAATTCTCACCTTCAACTCCCTCAGATTCATGCACTCCTCCCAAGAATAAAACTTCCTTTTCATCCTGAAAATGACATTTGTTTTTTCAGGATTATTGTTATCAACGCAGCATTGCACACACAACTAAAAATGTACTTCCGATGGATCGCCAACACATCGAATGGGTTTCCCTGGGTTGTGAATGCAACATGTTTGTTGTCTGGGCAAAATAAGATGGGCTCCTTTTAGGCGTCGTACAGGTGAGCCGGTCTTCGTCCTGTCCCATTTCCTGCTGGCCCAGCGCACTTGCATTGCGTCATCATCACCAATAAATGCGATCGGCTGTTGGCAAACGCTAACCTGTGTTTCCAACAAAACTCACAACAGCTCGGCTTACCTTCACTGGCTAATTGCAAATGCAAACAATCAAATGAAAAGTTGCCAAAAGTGATCCTGAGCTGACACTTGACGCCATTCAGTTTAAGAATGTAAGCCTGGGGAGGAGCCAACATGTTTCACTCTGCCCCCTGTGCCCCCATCTTAAAACTATACTGTCTGACCTTTTAAACATCTTCCAAAGGTCAAATAGCTGCGCTCACCTCTTAATGGCAACCAGCTCGCCAGTCTCATTGCTCTTGCCCAGGATGACGCTCCCATAGGTGCCATCCCCCAGCTGTTTGAGCATAGTGTAGCGGTTCATTTTCTACGGATGCCCCCCTCTGGGCCCCCCTCCTTAAAGAAGAACTTTTGCAGTGCAACTCACGCTCACTGTCCTGCAAGGCATGACAACACAATATTGTTTATTCAGATTGGCAATCAGCCATCTCCTCTCTTTTAAAAGACTGAAATGCAAGTTGTGCGTTTGTCCTTTACCTGCCTGCCTTCTGAGAAGATTCGACTGTTTGGATGCTGTTTGTTGAGAATTTCTCTCAGCTAAACAAGAGATAAGCCTTTGACCGCAAAAAACAATCCCCAGTGAGGGGAAGTGGATTAAGTTGACATGTGGTTCGCAATGTGTGCCAGGAAACAACCTCATAGGAGAAGCTTGGTGGTTCTGAGTGCGGCAAGCTCTAAAACGGGAGCAGGTTGTTGGTGGGGCATCTTAAAGGTTCTTAGATTGCACCCACTTTCAAGAAATCACATATCAACTCAAATTTGTATTAAAACGAAGCCGTTTTACTGTACCAGTACATCGATTGTCCAGTGGATGGCGATGATGCACCTCAACCGATTCCACAACCAAAAGCTGCGGCGGCGAAGCGCGGTGAAAACCAGCAAGGAATCGTTCGATTGCTTTGGGCTGCCGACGTCGTCCTAACCCGGAAGTTGTTGTTGTTGTTGTTGTTGGTGACCAGCTGGCTCGCTTCTGCTTGTTCCCACCGTCGCGCACATACACGCAACGATGAGTGAAGCACAAAACGGGGAGTTGCGGGATCCTATTTCGGTTCACAACTTTTCGGAGCGATTTATGGAGCAGACGGTTCACTTTCACGTCATGAAGCTCAGCGGCGCCTTTTTCATCTGGGTTGGCTCGAGTCCACTTCTGTCCAACTTGGCGGTTTCAATGAGCAGCAAATACGTGAGTCCAAAGCGGATCGTCAACACGTGCCAGTGTTGACTTGGCATCACTTGCTTCTCTAGGGGAAGTAAAACCTCGTAAGAAAGTGTCGTCACACGAAATGTGTTTTCCTCTTTGAATGTAATGCAAGTGATCACGAAGGTGCCAACGATGAAGTGATCTGATCTCATGTCTTCCTTTGTGACCACACAAAGCAGCAGCCCCCCCCACCTTTTTGGATTGCTCCCTTGTTCACTTCGTTGCCTACTCAAACGAAATGAATAAGTTAAGACCTAAACTTTCTGCTCAACACCACTATGGGCCAAATCTTAACCCTCTATTAAATTCTACATCTTGCATGAGAATTTTTAATGTTTTTATTTGGTGGTGGGGGGGGGCGGTCTGCCAGGCGAAAATGAAACGTGGAGTGAAAACATTTTGACATGAAATTTGTTTCACCACAGTTGAACCCCATTTTGTCTTTTGCGCAGGACTCCATGCCATTATCTACGTTAGTGATGGGGGACCCTTCAGATACTGCTCCAAATTCTTTGGCACAGAGATTAGGTATTAACTGGGTTCTTCTTTTATTTCATACAAAGGTGTGATAGTTGTTCGCGCATTATTCCGAAAATGTTTGGTTTCACACTGAAATTAAATCTAAATGACAGTATGCTACACGATTGTGTCAAACTAAACAATAAATAGTTTGGGTCTGAATCCCGGACCACAATTGATGATCTTAGGTGATGATCTTTTTCAGCTGAAGTCACATAGGAAGATGGACCAAAATGAGTTTCCACTTTGATGTTTACACAATGCGAACTCACTCAAATGTGTAAAACAGAATGTGGAGAAAAAAAAATGAACAGTGTCTTTAACGTACTAATTGTGGGTTTCTGTCTCGTTTTGCAGCAAAGAAGACCAAAAAGCAAGTCTTTGTAAGTTACAGTCTTCCAATGACTGACTCCAGCCTCTCTCTGCTCGTGGAAAACCGAATCAAAAAGGAGCTTGAGCTTCACCCGGGGAAGTTTTGATTTTTCACTGAGCTTCTTTTGTATGCGACTGTGGATGTCCAAGGACCATAACCGCAGGTTGTTCTCCCATCTCATGTGTTGCACTGACATCCACCACACACGATGACGTCCAGTGTTCTTTTATTGACACAATAAATTAGGTGATTTTATTATCAAAACATGTAAGCCTATGGCTTTTGGTAGAAATGCATCATTAAAAAATAAGACTTAAAAAACAGTTTTGGTGGCTGGGTTGTGTGTTGTTTTTCTTTTTTGCCCCTTTCCAAAATACAATACATGCTCAAGAAGTACAAGGAAGATGTTGGATCCTACAATTCTGTCTGTAGTAGTGAGACAAAATATTTAATGTCACTATATAAGGTGCTTCGACTATAATAACTGTCAGGTGAATAAGTGTATCACACATAATTCTTGAATGGAACATGAACACTAAGTATTCTAACAACAGCCAACCCTGTTTTAGGCAAACTGCTCTATTCTAATCATCACTTGCCTTGATTTTTGTCATTGTGCTTTTTTGGCTAGTTTTATCATAGGAGCAGGACTACATTGTTACCACGGTACAGGGGACACAGCGTGAGACATGGAACAGGACATTTGCAAGTGAAATTGGGCAGCATGACAAAATATCGAAAACAACGGATAAAGCCATTTCAAGTGTTGAGACGCATCATAAGACTTAATCGAAGAAAACTTCAAAGTCCATTCAACGCTCACGTCTTTTTAGCATTAGCTGCAGTCTCTAATGGGTGCACACGCATACACGGTGTGCCAAGGTCTCCGGTTGCTCACGCAACCATCATACACCTTCACCAACCACTGTCATGCTTACTTTTAAAATCAGCGTCTACACTGACTTGGGTTCGGAGGATAAAGTGCCACCGTTAAGAAAAATAACATGTAGGACTTTGTGCCCGTTCATGCAAAACAGTGATCGTGTTTGAGCCGATCCCTATCTCTGCAATGTGTTGGCTGAAAAACACAGATGCTTGATTGTGTCTCTCGACTTGCAGTTAGTGATTGGAAAATGGAGCTTTATGAACCAGTTGTTATATTTTTTGGACTCCTCGAGGTGGCGCACTCTGTTCAACAGTGAGCTGATAACACATTTCTAAAATCCCTTAATTACACCAACGGTGCCACAGAGAGGAGTGAAAAAATGCAACTGGTTCATAAAGCAAATTTGAAGCTTCATCTTTCCATCACTATTTGTAGTGCAAAATAATATTTAGAAGACGGCAACCGCTGCTTCATTTGCCTTCATCAGCTCCTCTGACCTGGGAAAAAGCCTCAAAGAACAGAGTCGAGAGCAGTGCACCACAGGAGTCTTTTGAGAAATACAAGTCATGTCAAATATTTTGGCAATTCTTGAATGACAAATTTTACAACAAGTGACAAATTTACCTTGATCAACATCATCTGGTTCCTAACAAAAGTGGTTGAATCCCAAGTTCAAAATGGCCTTCCAGTCCTGCTCATTGCCGAGGAAGTCAGTGCAGTTGTGCTCAAACGCCATTGGCCATCGCGTGGTTGCCAATCACCTCGCCACCGGTCGCCAAGGAGTAGGAGGCGGGTACCGCTGCCAGAGCGGTGGCCGCTGCTACGGTAGCGCCGCCCGTGGCGGACAGGTGAAGCGGGGTATCGTGGACGCGCGAGTAGTCCCTGTCGCTCTTGGCCAGAAGAAGGTGCTGCTCGCCCGGATGGAGCAAGGTTTGGCGGGTGAATGTCTCTCCGTCGGCCAGGGTCTCGGGCAGCGGCTGGTCCCGCGGTTCGGGGAGCAGCAGCAGGCAGATGATGCACAGCAGCGTGCAGCAAGCGAAGATCACATGATGCAGGAAGTAGCCCTTCTGGTTGTGCAACTCCATGATGGGAGCCGTCAGCATGCCGAAGCCGGCGCTGGCCAAGACCAGACCCAGACCTCCACCCCTGATCCACGACAAGAGCATTTACTAAACACGTGCATCCTTCCAATTTTGTCACGAGGTTCACGGCGAGGTGACACGTCCACATTCACACCGATAGTCAAAATGGAGTCTTTGGTGAACACCCATGCCACCCAATTTGAAAATGGTCAAAGCTCAGACATTGAACAACATTTGACTTACAGTAAATAAAGAGTGCATCATTTTCAGTTATGGCGCTCACTCATGCATGTTTTGTGCGTGCAATAAAACGGAGGGGGATAAACCTGATTCCTAACGTCCTATTTACTCAAGGCACAAATGGCTTCGGTTGTCAGCAAGGGCTGGAAAATTGACTGGATGTCTATTGTTCTGTTGTTGTACTTTGCAAATGTCTAGTGAGAGTAGAGGAGGGGACTGAGGACACATCCCTGAGGCGTCCTCATGTTCGGAATGAGAGTGTTGTTTCCCATCCTGACACCATGGGGTCAGTTGGTGAGGAAGGTCGCATTCCGGTGCATCTTCGGCTGGGCCTAATATTTGAATTCTGCCATACACCTCAATGAAGGAACCAAAATATTCATATTACAACCCGCAACCACATTGACACACAGAAAAATATTTGACCCATCCCTCTAATTTCATTTCTTTATATTGTGCAATAGGTGCACTGAATTTGTACCAGTCATTCATTTCAATTTCAAATGAGTGACTCTTAAACGTAATGAACCGCGACAGTAAGAAGGGGGCCCCGCCCTCGCCGATCTCTTGATAGTGTCCTCATGATGGTCGAGCCTTACCTGATGACTGTCGGTGTGATTTCAGCGCAAAAGAAAATGCTGAGGGTGCTGACAGCATGAGACGAGAACATGCCAATGATGGAGAAGGCCACAGAGAATTTCCTCTTCAGACTGTCCCGCAGAACTGCTCCAAAAAGAACGAAAGGCAGGTAAGAAAAAAAACAATCGCCCGATGTGACCAAACGCAAAGTTGCATCGTACCTGTGTCATAGCGAAGGCTGTACTTTCCAATCACTGGATGGCATCCGTGGATGGCATGTGGGGGCAGAAAAAAAAAGGTGATATTGGTGAAAAAACAAAACAAAAAATCCAACTTGGCAGCTGTGACACAAGCAACAAGCACATCCCTTCGAACCTATTCAGGTGTAATTGATTGCATCTCCCCTGTGGAAACTCATTCCCACCGTATTACATGCGAGGATTCAGAATGAACTCATTGATCTGATGCGCGCCAGGGGTGCCCAGCGACCTTTGACCAGGGCAACAAAACTAGGAACATTTATCACACAAGTAATCATGATTAACGATGAAAGAAAAACGGGGGAGATGTCGCATCATCTTACAAAAATAACCAACTCACAATTGAGCAAGCCCAGCTGCAGGAGCGAGGCGAGGGCTGTGATGATCATGAAGGTAAGAAGGCCTCCGCGTCGGCCCATCAGCCCGACCATGGGGCACAGTGCCATGCACGTCGCCACGGCGATGCCAGCCATGGTATAGTAGTCCGTGTGGCACAAAGCGGTGGGCTGGGCTTCCGGATCCATCAGACTTCGAGCGAAGCAGTGGTGTATCCCGTAGCCCGTCAACCTGAAAAGAGGCAAACAAATCAGCAATGCGCAAGAGAAAAGTGACGTCTGTCCGTCCATCCATCCATTTTCTGAACTGCTTTATCCTCACAAGGGTCGCGGGCGTGCCGGAGCCTATCCCAGCCGCTGTCGAGGCAGGAGAGGGCGCACACCCTGAACCAGTTGCCAGCCAATCGCAGGGCACACGTAGATGGACAACCATCCGCACTCACAATCACACCCTGGGACAATTTTAGAGCCTTCCATCAACCGAGCATGCGGACAACCATCCGCGCTCACAATCACACCCCGGGACAATTTTAGAGCGTTCCATCAACCGAGCGTGCAGGTTTTGGGAATGTGAGAGGAAAGTGGCACATGCGAACTCCACACGTGGAAGCCGAAGCCCGGAATTCCAGCGGCTCCTTTGCTGCTGTGAATACTCTAATAAACTCCACACGGGGAAGCCGAAGCCCGGAATCGAACCAATGACGTGCTCACCGGCAGTAGGCCACCATTGAAACAGCTGTTGAGGTTTACCCGTACTTTGTTTTGCCACTAGGAGGAGCTGTTGGTTCTCAAATCCTAATTGAACGTTTGACATGGTGCGCAACTTCTTTTTTCTGTTTTGCTTTTCCTATTATCTTTGTGCAGTTTGTAGGACTATGTTGTTACTAATGTTTAACGTTTTATACAACATTTTATAAAAAAAAAAGTTTAACTTCCAAGAGCACAGTTAGCTCACTTCCTGTTTTCTGCTTCCTTTGTGAACACGCCAGCACAAGCTGCCACCCAAAGACTTTTAAAATCAAGTGATCAGTAATACTATTGTTCCTAATGTTTAACATTTTATAGAACATTTTATAAAAAAAAAAAGTTTAACTTCCAAGAGCACAGTTCGCTCACTTCCTGTTTTCTGCTCGTGTGATCGTTTGTGAACACCCAGCACAAGCGTGCCGCCCAAAGACTTTTAAAATCAAGTGATCAGTAATACTTTCTGTTACCTTTTCAATCACGTAATCAGTCAAACAAGCAAGTGACTTTTTCAGTGAGCTGCAATTGGCCGGCAACCCCTGGGGGGGGGGGGGGGGGCCCC
>NW_017804912.1:1107635-1118899 GCF_001891065.2 Hippocampus comes
AGACATTGGGGTGGGTGGGGGGGAAGAGGCTCCAGCGAGCCCGCGACCCTCGTGATGATATGCAGTTTGGAGAATGGATGGGTGGAGTTACTTTTTCAAGGCAAATATTCCAAAGCTGTTAATGGCGACACCGGGGATCATTTGGACTTCTGGGAAGAACACGGAAAGTCTCCTTTTTCTGTGGATTCCGTCGTTCCATGATCCGCACGTCCACCGCGCAAAGCAGATCAGATGAGAGGGTCAAAAGAGACTTACGAGTTGACACACAGCACCACGATGTTTTTCCACAGGTTCCTGGTGCTCATCATCTTCACGATGCAGGTCCGCTGAGGTTTCTTGTGCAGCTCCTGCTCCAGCTCTGCTGGAAAACATGACACACCGGCGCCTTGAGACGCCTTCGCGAGACTATTGTCATGTCATGACTTGAAATACAAACAGGATGCCATCACGGCTGTGTTTCTGCTCCAACTGTACTGCGTTTTACTACCTTCCTGACTTTGTTACAGTATATCTGGAATGTAATTTTTTTCATGTCCCACAGAAAGTTTGGGGATTTTTGTCAGTGCATTCCAAAGAAAGAAAAAAAAAAGTATGACAGAGAAAGATGAAAAAAATGGAGATATTTTTCACCTGAAAGAACTCTGCTAGGTTCAGTCGCCATGTCAACTTGGTTCCTTCTTGCAATGCGCAGCATCATAGCTTTAGAGCGTCTGTAGTGCTGGGTGGTCAACAGCCAGCGGAACGATTCAGGAAAAATCCTGCAATCGCAAATATGTGCAAAACAGCAATGATGTCAAAGGTCACCTTTTGCCAACGCGACAAGATTGCCCTCTGCAATGTGTGCGTTGTCCCGAGAAAGAGTTTCGATGAACTCACCACACGTAGGGCAGCATCAACACGAAAGGACTGATGATTACGATCTGCAGGACCTGCCAGTCATCTCGGTCCGGCCAATTGCGGCATAAAGCGGCCACCCCGGGCATCAGTAGCTGCCCTCCGACCATCAGGAAACTGGCCACCATGGTCATGGAGAAACGCCAGGCCGGCAAGCAAAGCTCGACCCCTAAAATGAAGAGAGCAGGAAAAAAAATAATGTGGAACAGGAAAAAAAATACCAATTAAAAAAAATCTGTGGACAAAAAAATGCCTTGAAGCTTTTCGACAGCTAAAAAAAATATCAAGAGGGGTAGCTGCATTTTTTTTTACGTGCGTGTCTATGGCAATGCTAAGCTAGGAGTGTGGATGTATGTCAAGGAAACCGATTTGCAATTACGACAACGGAACTGGGAATGACAAAAGAAAAGGTCTTTTTCTTCTAATGTTCTGTCTTGCTGGAACACATTTTGGCATTGACGAAAAAGTCAACCTCAAGAAAACTGGTTGAGAAACGTTACGACTTCATTTCAATGTCCACGTATTGCCTTTGATGGGAGCTTGGCCCCTTCCAACATGGTTGCCATTTTGGCATCTTGGTTAGCACATCGTCTTGGAAGACGTTTCGCTGCTCGTCTGAGTCTGCTTCATCAGCTCATGCGACAAACACTCAAATTCTCTGAGAACAAGTATTACCACTTCCATTGGAGTACTCGCCGTTCCGTAAGTATCAGCACTTGAGAGTGCCTTTTCTTCTTGCAATTGTGATTTTAATCAAATGTAGAGAGTCACAGGCATGACATTTGGAAAAAAAAAAAAAACAACTTTGTGCACATGCTGTAACAAAAAAATAAAATCAAACGCCCAAGTCCCTGTGGTGGTTTCAACTGCCGCCAGCTCCATTGGGATATTGCACCCACTCGAACACACTCAACCCACACAACAATGGCACAGACCTTTTGTTCTGAGAGGCAGAATGGTCGTAGTTGTGCTGATTATGTCAGTGCCCCCCCTCACCGCCCGCACACCCTGCGTATGGGCTCATCCTGGTATCGCCTCGCTCTCATGCCGACCGCTGCCTGTTCTTAGCACTTAAATGTCTCACCCCATCCCTCATAATTACTCCTCCTCCTCCTCCCCCTTTTTCCTCCCGATTCATTCACCAGGGCCTCCCCTGTCTTGGCAAATGAAACAAACAGTTGGCGAAAGTGTGAGTGAGAATTGGGGCCACGTGCGCTGACTTTGTGTCAGTTGTTACTCGCTGGCGGACTTCGCCGGAAGCACGAGAACGGCCTTCAGGAGACAGCTCACCACTGTCGTACGACGGAGCTGTCCAGAGATGCGTAGAGGGGTCACGATTTAATACAGGATTTAACCAGTAGGGGGCAGCATTAGAGTCAGATTTGAATGGGGACGTGAAAGGCTTTCTCTCTTGGAGCACAACTCTCTGACAGTAGGTGAGTTGAAATGAGAATGATCGCCACAGAGCACGGTGGCCCCAAGATAAGTTGAAAAACAAACACGGGGAGGAACAGCTCCCACCGGGATGGCCCTGCAAGGTGCTCTGCTCTATGAGCACCTGATAAACACGTCCCAAATGGCCGCCACGCGCAAATATGCGCAGAGTACCCCAGACCGCATCGGCATATTTGGGTCGATGAGACTTTATTGTGGACTGCATGCTGCGGCGAGATAACCAAATGATGAAAGCTTTGAAAGGAAGCTCCGGAAAATAAGCGAGCGCGTGTGTGCTAATAATAACATGGTTGAGCGGGGAAAAGAGAAGGCAATGAATCTGAGGGAGGGGGCTGGAGAAGGAAGATTTCAGTGAAAATAGATTTCAAATTAGGATTGGGTGTTTCTGTTGGGAGAAACAATGGAATGAGGTTGTCAAATGAGGGAGAGCAAACCGTTTGGGTGTTTACATGGCTGCAATAACAACGCAAAAGACTCTGTTCTAATTAAGGCCTGAATGCGGTGATGGTGTCAACATGAGTTGTCGAGGAAATACTGCATTCTGTTATGCAATTTGCACGTTGCAGCACACAGTGGGTGAACATTTCGTCACCTTTCACCAAGTGATAAACCAGCTGAAAATGCAAACGTAGCACCGGTGCTCAAGTTGGTCAGCAAGTGATCAAAAACAAAAATAGTCATTGTTCTCTTCAAGAATCTCATATGTGCTTTCCTCAAAGAAGAACATCGGCACAGATGGACAAAGTGGTGCGCAAAAAGCTTGTCGTGTTTTGTACTATTTGTGTTTTTTAGTGATGGACTGTCATCTGAGATGAGGCAGACTGCCCGCTGCCTCACTTCACATCATGCCCATGTAGTTGAACATGAAATTCCCAAATTCAGCATTTTGACTTTGAAATGATGATTGGATTCAAAGCGAAACAGAGCACACAGAGCATAGGAATAAAATTTTGATCTAATCATTTACTGGTTTTAGTCTTTGTGAGCTAGGTGAGGCTTTACTTCCCTGGCCTCCCCTAACCGCACGTCGCAGTGCCAGTCAATCACAGAGCATGTAATAGACAAGCACTGACACTGTGGGATTGAAAGCATGCTGGCGAGACAGAAGTCAGGCAAAAAAACAAACAAAAAAAAAAAAAAACAAGGCTATATTTGAATAGAAGGTCAGGGTAAAAAAAAAAAAAAAACAAAGACCCCCCCCCCAAAAACAAAAACAAGACCATATTTGAATAGAAATGATCACACTATATTTTGTTCCGCTCTTCCTTCCCATCCCAGTGCACATCCTGCATGAACGATCACAGAGGCAAAACGGAAACGCGTCGGTGAGGCGACAGAGCCAAAAAGCAGACAGGTGTCAAAGGCGTGTACTTACTGAGCACGTAGAGAGAGAGAGCGAGGCCCGCCAAGCAGAAACCCTCAAAGAAGCGCAAGGTGCTGAACATGGTGACATTTATAGAGAAGGCAACACTCAAACCAAACACCAGCATGAAGAGCACAGAGAGAATCAACACCGGGTGTCGACCGAACCTTGGAAGCAGAGAGAAGAAGAAAAACAAAGTCGAGACAAAGTGTTGAAAAACGGCCACCGAGCGCCAACGGAAGCTAATTGCTTGGCAACGAGGCAAATACGGGCCATTGTTTGCACCAGACTATGCGGACTTCCTAGTTTGGGGGCAGGAGGGTACTTTTGGTCAGTAGGTCAAGTGAAGCTATTTCTTTACATGGTTTCCATAGTTACTGATCCAAGACACAATGTGTTCCCCCCCCCGCGAGGCAACTCAGCTGGCGCTCTGGGTGCAGACCAGGCAAGTGCACGCAATTATTTGACAGAAAGGGCCAGTTCACTTTCCGCTGGAATCAAATCTAACGCAGGGATGAACTATGGAATCAAAAGCAAATGAAACAGCAATTTTCTCTGCATTTTTTTTTTTGGGGCTTTCAAACCAAAGTCTTGACAACTCAAGAAGAAATTTGATGTATTCATCTGACTACACGTAAATTATTGTCTTCTAATCGATTTTCATATTTGGCACTTTGACCTCCAGCTGGTTCAGCAGATCTCGCTGAGTCAACGGGACAATATCCCATCTCCCAATTTGACTATCATTTCCTGGGCTCGAAATACTTGGGGGGGCTTTTGTCATTTAGATGCCAACTATTCATTCCTAATTAATACAAGCTTTTGTCATGTAAAAGAGAGAGAAAAAAAAGAAAAGCAACGGACAGGAAAGGAACATACCAGTCGGCCATCACACCCATCACTAGGTAGCCAAATATTGAGCCCACGAGCAATGAAAATTTGGCAATATGGACCTTCCAGGCTGAGTCACACACCAGGTTCCACTGTCAACACACACAAAGCAAAAACAAAAACAGATCAGAGAGGACACTTTTCAGGTTTAGAGTACAACAAGCATCCATTTCAAAACGGACAATCAATTTCTAAAGCGTTTCATGTCAAATCCAATGACAACGCAGTTGAAAATATATTACGATGGCCGGGAGTATAGGAAAACATTTGGATAACATTTCTGAATTGAACATGTTCAAAATTGAGAAAGAACACACGAAGCGGCGCTCGCCTTGTGAACGTCACACAAGGACGCGAGTGTAGAAAACAATAAAAGAAAGAAAGAAAGAACTGTGTGTGAAATGAGTGTTGGTCTTGAACAGAGATTTACACACGACGCCACCGACCGCGGCCAAGCAGCGACGGAGACGCAAATGGGGGGAGTCAGTCAAAGGCTGACACTTGGGACAATTTGTTTGTATTTTCCATCGGTTTTATGCCGCAGACGATGATAACACCCGTTTCGGTGCCAGGAAAGTTTCAACGGTTTGAGGTCATTTTGCTCTGCTGAGCTTGACATTGTTTGGCCAACTGGGGATGAGGTTTGATCGTCTTCATCTTTACATCAATTGTACACAAATCACTGCGGTCATTCAAGTCATTCTCAAGTCTCATTGCAGGAGGTTCTCGGGTCATCCGACAAGCAAAATACTGCGAAAAAAACATACTCCTGCAATATGCAAATAGTGCAGATAAGCACATCCTATCAGGGCGCGCGCGCGCACACACTCTCGAGCTCGGATTGAGGTCAGTGGGTGAGCGCCGTTTGTATTTGTATCGGATGCTACTTTCGCCTTGGCACAAGGCAGTGACGATGAAGCCCTGTCACGGTCGACAGAAATGATTTTTTTTTCCCCCTTCCCCCGCTCGAATTTGGGGTGCTCTCTCGTTACCTTGGTAACCACATTCTGGCTAAGTCCCGTGTGCAGCTCCAGTGTCCTCTCCTCGCAGGCGCATGGCAGACCGTCGCCGTCGCCGTCTTCAGCCCCGGTGCCGTTGACTTGCGGCTGAAGCGCCGGCACGTCGTCGGTGCCGCCGAGCGGGTTGGGCGCCGAGGTCCACTGGCTGCCGTTCGCCGAAGGTTGCAAACATGTGCCGTTGGGCTGCGCCAGGAGGAAATAATCCGAGAACTGGCTAAAGCCGATGAACAATGCCGGGATCCAGGTCAGGACGACGAGCTGCTTCTGGTGCCTGCCGAACCCCCCGAGGGACGGCAGAACCGAGGCGTCGACGTGCGGCAGCAGCCTCGGCGCCGGCTGATCGAGCGGCGCGAAGCCGTTCTCGGGCGGCTGCGGGCGACCGGCTGCCATCGCTGCCCGGCCCCACGGAGCAGCTGGCCGCGACAGCCGGCTGCAGGGCAAAGCCCCCCCCCCCGCCCCCCCTTCTCTCTCTCTCTCTTCAAGCCCCGTCGGACACAAAAGGGGCTCACGTCGCAGAACAATCCGGATCGTAGCAAAAGCAACAACAACAACAACAAAAAGACCCCCTCCCACCCCCACCCCAAATAAAGCGGGTCTGTGGCGTAAGCGCGAATCACATTGCAGTTGTCCTCGTGTCCTCCGCGAGGGGTCCTGAAGCCAAGTCCGGGTGCGGAGGTTGTTTCAGAACGCCGGGGGGAATCTCCCTGAGAGGAACGGGCTGCTCGGGCGAGCACGGGCTTTGTGTTCCGCGCGTGCACTTCCCACGGTGGTGGGATCCATCCACGTGGAGCGGATCTGGGCCAGCCGGGCCTGCGTGGAAGGGGAAGGGAGAGAATTTCATCTAAACATTTGCTGCGAGGTCATCCGCGCGCGCCACAACAGGTCTCGTTCGAAGCCGAAGCGCGAGGCCAGTTCTGGGGGTCTTCAAGTGCAAAACTGCATCCGGGCTCCCTCCCATCGCCGGTTCGACGCCGCTTTGATGCGCTGTGGGGGGGTGGTGTCGTCAGCGGGAGACTGGGCCGAAGGGGGTCGCAGAAATCGGGAGGAGGGGGGCGGGGTTGTGGTGCGATGTGGGGGTGGGGGCTTAAACCCGCCCTTCCCCGGTCGCGCTACGCTCTGCCGTCGGAGTGTCTGCAAAAGGCGACTGCACCAGTGGCGAGCAATCTCCAGGCAACAACGATCTCCTTTGTGCGGCTTCTTCCTCGAAAAGCGGACAAAAATCCTCCAAGGCAGGCGCGTCGCACATTTATTTCCGACCGCTGCTTTTAACGTACACACGGAGGGATTTGTGTGCGTGTGCAGTTCCTTTACCTTTGTAGCAATATTTACTGGTTTGAGAAGACAATAGAGCGTTCGCGGTTAGGGGGCGGGCGAGTGGGGTGTGACGGTGTTTGGCCGCGCGGGGGCGACAAAGTATCACAAAATTCACGTACTTCCCGGCGTCGTTTTCGGCACCGACGAGATGTCGGTTGCTTCACTCTGGGAGAGCATTTCTGCTGGCTCGCTACAAGGTCACACGGCACCGGAGAGAGAGCTTGGAATGGAGTGAGAGGGACTGCAGCTGGTCCTCATGACTGATTGTGTGCGTGTGTGTGGGGGGTGTGGGTGGGGGGCGTAACCTTGAGATTCCAACAGGAACGCAATAGAACGCAAGGACGGCTGCACGTTTATCCAACTCTTTGCAAACGAAAAGTTGTTTGAATGCAAACGTCATTTGGTTGCCTGAATCTAACGTCGTCCTCTTCATGCTCAGATGCTATGCAAGTAAGAGTGGGGAGGAGGAGGAGGGGGAGGAGAGGGGGGGGCGGCTGAGGATAAACTAACTATGTGTGTGTCATCTGCCAGCCACACCCATAGAACACATAGCAGAGCGGGCATTCCTGTTGCTTCGAAGAGAAAGTGACCCCACCTTAAAATTCTACTGAGCACGTATTATAATGTCATGCCCGAGGACATGTGATCATGTCCGCCATGTCCAAGTCCTTCGAAGATTGAACTGGTCAAGCGGTAGCAGTCCAAATAATAGAACTGGTTGTTTTTATGCAAGTGGCACCGGATAGTGACTACAGTAGAGAGGTTGGGATTTTGTAGCACAGCCGCAAACACGTCTTTCATTGGGGATGCGGGAATCTCCTGACCACTTTTACGTTGAATGCTCTTGTTACTTATTCCACTCGGCCAGCAGAAACAATTTCTGCTTTCGAAGAGATGGACTGGTCAGTATGAACCAAAGTAGGCGGAGACCAGTGCTTGATGTCACACTTTTTGCACTTTGAGATCATTCTCGGAATCCATGGGCCACACATAAACAAAATGCATGCCAGATAAAAGCCCAAAGTCTCAGGTCTATATTTCGTATTCATCCCATTCCCATGTGACGTACCAGTGCTGAGTTATAAGCAATCAAATTTGAGGCTCAGATCAAATGCAAGCGTCGTTTCATGCGGCTAGACGGCTCGTTCCTGCCTGTGTCGCTGAAGTTTTCCCAGTATCAGTTGTTGGCGTCAGACCGGTGACCCAGACAAGCTCGGGTATCATTCAACGACTCTCTTTGCATTCAAGCTCTCCCTCCCCCTCCGCCAGTCGACATCCCAAGAGGCGTATCCATGTCACCTTGCTGCACAGGTGCGCCGGCGCCACAGGACCAGCTGCCTGCTCACCCGCAGTCCACACCGAGGACGCATTTGCGATTCACGGCCACGTTTCAAAACCGGAGCCTGCGACCGCTTTCGAAAGAACCTTTTATCGTGCGCGCCCTGCGAATGGCTGGTAACCCGTTGGGGGTGTCCCCCGCCTACTCCCCAAAGACGGCTCGCCGGCCCGCCTGCGACCCTCCTGAGCAGAAGCGGCTTCGAAAATAGATGGGTGCAAAATCACTTCCATGTTGATGGTGAGCACAGAGGCTCCCAGTAAGGCCACACCGAGTGAGCTCCACACAGACTCTGAGGAAAGTGCATTCAGTGTCATGAAGGCCAGCTCTCAGTCCCTCTCACATGCAGGTATAAAGCACTCACTTTTATTCTTTCGCCTCCTCTGACTGCACCACAATGGGCTCTTTATAACCTGCCATCAGCGCATATGAGCAAAAGGCCCTTTTTCTTTTGTTCAGATGCACCTTTGACTGGTTTACTGCAGGGGTGTCCAAACGTATTCGTGGAGGGCCGCCTGCAGAAAAATGCAAGGATGAAAGGGCCACTTGAAAGTCATTCAAGAAAGCAATTCAAATGTTTGGATTGATCATCAGCTTTCCGTTCAAGGTCTTGAGGCAACGACCAATAGTTGTAGAGGATTTTTCTGGGGTGGCCAAGAGCCTTTCTGTCTCACAGACTAGATCCGGCTCTGCACCGAACAGCAGCCGAATCCCATGTCCACCTTCAGAACCCCAAAAAAGAGCAAACTGTAAACTATTTTTGCCTCTAAAATGGAATTCTCTTTCTTCACTACAGTGTTTTGAAGATAAATGGTGTTTTTGTTCGAATCACAAATAGTTTATTTGTACCTCCCAAAACAGAGAAAAGTTCGGCAGCACATCCATTTTTTTTTGTGTAATGGCACCTCTTTTTCTGACAGCCTCCCTTCTCACTCCGCCCGTTGACACCTTTTTAATTAATAGTGCGCGCTAAAACGTCAGGTACGGAGCTATGTTTTATCAAGTTCCGCCCGGGAAGCTGTCAAAACAGGTTATCTAACTTGACGGACGCCGAGGAATGCCTCTTCAAAATCATTTGTCGTATGACGAGGCTGGCTTCGGCCAGAGAGTTTTTGATTAAAGAGCCGTCACAAAAGTGTCGACGAGCTGGGCCACATGCTATTTGACAGTAAATGAAGACTTCACTGAAGCTACCCACAGTCTACCCCCACGCCCCCCCCCCAAAAAAAAAATAAATAAAAGAAATCACAATTTTACAGTCCAGAAATTCAAGTTGTAATCTCTTTCGGGTTGGTTGCTTGAATTGGCGTCAACCTACGCCAGCGTTCGTAATCCCCGAAATGGGTGTGAATGTGAGTGCGGATGGCTGCTTGTCTTGCATGTGCCACGAAAGTGGATTTAGGGACGGGTGCAGCAGCAGGCTGAGGTGCACACGTTGCGGGAACCCCCCCACGTGCATCAGAACAAAAACTGCCTGGCTTCTGTTCACCTTGCAGCCATCAACGACGCGGCCCGAGCGTCGCAAATCTTGAAATTAGCTTCAATGCGCATCATACAGCACTTGAGTGACTTTTGACTGTTGTGCGTACACACGCACGGTGGTTCCCGTCGAAGTCAGTCACCGTGACAGGTTTCTGCTCTTCCCTGCCCCGACATCTCTCATTCCTGAAAAGCCACACCCTGAACAAGGCAATTACCTCCAGCGCTCAATGTCACCTTTGCCAAATCACTGAAAACTTTCCCCCCTGGCACAGCAGGTTGGCAATGCGTGCGAGCTGACATGATCATTTTTGTCACACCATAGAAAGAAAAACAAACAGGAACAAAAAATGCACCAACAATGAAGCGACAGGGACAGCCCACAACCCCCCCCCCCCCCCCGAAACATAAACACTGATGAGACACAGATTAAGAAAGAAAGAAGTGGCCAAGGGAGCTGATTGGACGACACGGCGGGCCGGTTTAACAAGCACACAATAAGCAAACGAGACATCCCTCCGTTTTCTGATCTGTTTCTTCTCAGGAGGGTCGCGGGCATGCCGGAGCCTGTCCCAGCTGTCTTCGGGCACTGGGTGGGGGGGGGGGGGGCACCCTGAACCGGTTGCCAGCCATTCGCAGGGCACACATAGACAAACAACCATCCGCGCTCACTTTCACAGTTCGGGACAATTTCGAATGTTCCATTCATCTGCCGTGCATGTTTTTTGGAATGTGGCAGGAAAGTGGAGAAAAGCCGCGCAGGCACGGGGAGAACATGCAAACTCCGCACAGAAAGGTCAGAATCGAACCCTGCACCTCTGAACTGTGAAGTCGACATATGAACCGGTCGACCGCCATGCCGCCTCAAATGAGACAGACAAAAAAAAAAAAAACAAGTCTCATCGTAAATGGCGCAGTCGAGTAATTGATTGGTGCACGCAAGTCTGATCCTGTCTCTTGGATGCAGGAATGAAAGGAAGCTGCACGCCAAAACCTTGCCGGCAGCAAAATCCACCACCACAACGTGCTCATGCAGACTCGTTCAAATGGAGAAGGATCACCAGTGCCGCAAAACGGAGCACACGGTGTCGTTTTGAAGAAGGCCCAGCTGCAGTGGAATGCTGCTCTGCAAACGGCGCTTTCTGTGCGAGTACGCCGGAGAGCTAAAAGGGAGTTCTTCCGTATCATCTGCCGCGGGGCAAAACTTCACGGCAATATGGGCCTCCACTTGACTATGAGAAATGTGTTGCTAGTGTTTTTTTTTTTGTTTGTTTTTTGTGTGTGTGTGTGTGTGTGTGTGTGTTTATGAATTGCTTGCTGCACGAAGGCATTAATGCAAATGTCAAGCTCAACGCAGCTTGCTCAATAAAGCAGCCACATGGAAGAGTTGTGATGGAAAAGTGAGTTGGAAATATAATCGTGCACTTTGCCGTTTATATCAAGAATGCTTGTCTGGAGTGCAGGTCCAGACGTAACTTATGATCGCACTCTTTGAACACACACACACACACAC
>NW_017804912.1:1119082-1167314 GCF_001891065.2 Hippocampus comes
ACCACTGAGCAGTGAAGAAGAAGGGCGAAGCACCCGCGCCACGAGGCCGATGCCCACCGTTCTCATTGTCTGTAAAATTGCGCCTGAAATGCGATGGCACGACATCGTTGTCGTCAACGTTTGAGGTGAAATGAGCTGCGAGAATGAAGACTGTGCGCCAGAGTAAGAATACTTGGAGAGACCCCCGGCACATTGTTGATCTCCTTACACGAATGACACCGCACTCAGCTCGACTTTGCCGTTGTAAACTTCCAATTGCTTCCGGTTGTGGCCCGGACCGTAAGGTGATGACATCACGTGCAAGTTATTGGTATCTTGGGGATTTGAGGAAGAAACACTCAACATCGGAGACCAATCGCAGCTTGCTTTTTTCCCCCCAATTGAAATTGTCAAGGTAGAGGGAGTTACAAACAATCCCGAAAATATTTGCCGTTTTCTTGAAAACTGAAGCGAGAACCCTGGACGACATGGTAGGAAAATGCAGTCAAATTTTCCTGATGTAGGAATGCATTTTTTCTTTCTTTATGACTTAGGCGATCCTCATCACGGCCGGCGCGAAAGCAAAGCTGCTCGCACGCGTTGTTGTCAAACTTGTTTCCCTTCGGCCTCCACCCACAAACTGGCTGCAGGCAAGTGTGTGCGTTTTGCAGCGTGCACAAGAAATAGCACAAGGTTTGAAAATCACATACCCGACTTGATGCATCATGAATTAATAGTATGTCCCAATTACACAAGCTCTCATTATAATACCAAAACGGCAAATGAGAGCACGCTTGTGCAGCATGTGCATCATCGGGAGGAATATTTCGGGCATTGCAGCGCAAACCTGAGATGAGCAATGCATAGACTTGCCGCCGATAAACTAAAGTTCAGCTTGAATTAACACGGCAGTTTCTGACATCACTCAGAAGACCACGCCCTCTCGAAGGCACAAAACACGCAAACAGACGGCAGTTTGCGTGCGTGACTTTTGGCTTTGTCGCCGTGCTGAGCACAACTCAGACTGCCGTTGATCCAAATTTGTTGCGTGTTTGCAGCGGCAGCGCAAAGGCGCGCCGTCAAGACTGGTGCAAGATGGCCGGATGGACCCAGACCCATTTTTTTTCGGCAATCAAAATTTAAAATCATTGTTGAAAAACAATCAAGAACACTTCGCCAATTTGCAAATCCAAACCTTCGAACCACACGCGCGCAAGGGGTCGACTTTAGTTTTGAGTTGTAATATCGCCATTGACCACTAGATGGTAGACATGGCTGAGTTGTCCTTACGCTGGGGCTTATTCTGCCCAATATTTTAACACGAGTACGATGAGCATTTTTTTTCCTCTGGCCCTCTGGGTTTGTAAAGGACAAACATAGCACGTCAATTCTTTTGTTAATACATGCACTGAGAAATTTGTTATCTCCATTTTTCATCACCGCTTATGCTGAAGAGAGCCATGGGGGGTTGATGGAGCCTATCCCAAGCTGACTTTGGGCGGAAGGCAGAACACACTCTGAACGGGTCGCCAGTCCGTCGCAGGGCACACAAACGAGCATTTGCGGCTCGTTTCAAAAACCAAGTGTTTTAAGAGCCCATATTTTGCACATGCATGCACAGATTTGGTCCATAATTAAAAATCGCATTTTTTGTCATACATGTCGTTCCGAAGTGTGTGGTTCTATATGTCGCACTAATGTAAAATTGTGCTCCCCACCCCCCGCCCACTCCCTCACATAATTTAGGTTCCCCATCTCTTACCCAGAGCTTTAAATGAAAAAAAAAACCCATCCAAATGAACACACATGGCTCCAGGCCAGGCAAACTCGGGAGGGGCAGAAAGAGAACGAGTGGAAGAAATGTTTTGACTCAGCAGGTTGGGCAGGAGGTGTGGTTACAGGAAAAAAAACAAAAAAAAAAAACAAGGCACCTGGAGCATGGGTGCAGTCCGCTCCAGCGGGACCAGGAGCAGCAGCAGCAGGCAGGCGGAGGAAGAGCCAGCGCCAGCGCCAGCGCCTCGTCTGTCCTGTCTCTGGCGTGTCATCTCGCTACCATGAGTCAGTACGGTTCTCACAACGCACTGAGCATGAACATGAGCTCGAACCGCAGGGGAGAGCCGACCACCGGGGGGTCCTTCCGCTACACCCGCAACGAGTTGGTGCAAGGAGCCGGCAACGGATACGACCACTTCGTGGACTCGTACCACACGGTGACCAAGACTTCTGCAGGAGGGGGGATGGCGGGAGACACCATTGGAAGAATGACAAGCACAACGGGAGGCGCAATTAGGTACACTTTGCAAAAGACATTTCAAGTTGACACCACAACACCATCTTTCTTCACAGCAGCGCCTGGCAGAACAGCGAACGTAAAAGAAGGAAATAAGATCACGGAACACAGAACTGCGAAACCGCCTCGCTAAATCATTTAGATACAAATGAAACGGAGGCTACTTTTGAAGAATCTTCTCCCGTCACCACGGCACCGACGGTCGTAATGGCAACCTTGGCGGCGGCGCGATGTTTTCCTGCTTTTTCGAGAGGCGTCGGGGCGTTTAATCCGACGGATACGCATGACGGGTGGCATCGTATTTATATCGCAGGAGGAAGTCGTCCGACACGAGCAATGAAACGCGTTCCGACGCGCCGTCGCCAACGCCGACTGGCTCCATCTTGGGATTTACGAGCCACTTCCGCCTCTTCGTTTATTTATTTATTTGCACTTGGGTAACTCTAACAGCAAATGCGTGAATTTGCTTGCGCGGGAGCGTAAAGGGAACACGGTAAAATGAGACACCTGCAAGGAACTTGCATCAAAGTATCACGTGACAGCAGCTTTCCAATATTTTGTCTTTCCGAGATAGCCCGGTGATTGGCAGCCGACGGCATTCAACACTCGCACCTTAAACTTTTGTCTTCTGCGGATCTTCTGTGTGCTGTTTAACTTTGTCTACTAGGGCGTTAAGAACAGTGCAGCAATAATGGCGACTCATAACGATGATGAGTTGGAGTCAAGGTTTTGCATTCACAAAACACAGACGAAAATTATCCTGACTGATGGCGATTGGACTTTGTATTTGAGACGTTTTCATTGCGGACAACGGTTCTTACGGAGAGTCCACGCTGGTATGTAGCTGCAGCGCACCACAATAGGTGCCGTTTTGGATGGCAATTACCTCAGTGAGGTACAATACTCAACGTCCGGGTCACCACACGGCTCTCGCTATGGAACAGTCAAGTTCTGCATTCCCCACAAACGAATTTCTCGTTAGATAGAGCGGGGGGAAATGCCATCATGGCCGCGTGCAACGTTTTGTCAAGGCGCGATTTTCTGTATGCACGCAGTTTAAAAAAAACACACACACACACAAGTGACAAGGTTCTTTCTTTGCTTTGCAGCGGCCTCACTGACATCCATCAGAGGGCCGTGTCGCTTCAAGCGCAGTGCCAGGAGGACCTGAGGCGAGCCGAATTTGCCCTACAGTCTGTGAGTTAATGCGCGGCTTTTCTTCTTGACCTTTTTTCATTTTTAGAAACCTGTCCAAAAATCAGTTTGACCAAGCCTACTTTGTCAAGCCAAACTTATTATTCAGCCTATGTGAATTTTTTAAAATGAAAACATTTCGCGTTGGTGGTGTAAAAAGATGAATGAAAAATTATGCGTTGACTAAAATATTATAAAAAAACCCCATCTAAATTAGAAACGACAACAATTGCTGATACATTCTAAAATGCTTTGACATTTACGGAGAAAAAAAAAAAAATCATCTCTCCCAAGACACCCGTCAAGAATGAATGTGCAGGAAAGAGTGGCATCTAGCGGCCAAGGCGCAGATTACAACCCATTCATCCCGCCCCGAGGAAGAAACTAAAAATAGTTGCCCTCATGAGTGTTTTTCTTTGCCATAACGTTTACTTTTTTTTTCTTGGTACTTCTTCAGAGATTTCTACTGTTTCTGTGCAAATGAGATTCTTGGGTTTATTTTACAGCATTGCATCTTCACATTTCAATGTTGTTTTTTTTTTCAATAAATCTTCAATGATGCATGTCAGGGAGGTAATATGGCTGATGCAGAGCAGCACATGCTGAGGGCAAAAGACACGATTGACCAACTGAAGACCTACGCAATGGATCTGAGGCAGATGGGACAGCCAAGTGACAACGTTGTCAGAAGGTAAGCAAGCATTTTCAATTGAATGCTATGTCCTAACAAAAAGAGTATTCATTTAGCTAACAATGGAAATGTATATGTTATGTTACATTCTGTTAAAAATGAAGAGACTTGAAAACAATGTTGAGACTTTTGGCATGTGCCATCAGACCTGACCTGACCCAAACCAAAGATCGAAATGTTGGGTTAGAAATCTTTTGTAGTTAAAATGAGGTACTATAAACCATTCAAAACACATCGTGGTATGATGCCGTGTACTTGTACGGAACTGCAAACTACACCAAAACAATTCTTGTATGGTTTATGGAATACTTGCCCGACATTGTTCATGAGACCTGAGCAGTGGAATTAGCAGTAGCATTTTAGCCCAGCGGTTTGCGCTGGGGGTGTGCAACTCTTCAATAAAAGATGGTTTGGGGCACGATACGATTCAAGGATGCTCCAGTGGAACGATTCAAGTCGAGGTGATTAAGATTCCGTTCGAGATGGTCCGCCTCGAGTGGCGAAGATGCAATGAGCCTCCTGTTGTCATTTTACAATATGAATGAACTCCGATCCAAGCCACTCGAAAGTGCTGCCGCTAAGAAGTACCTGGTGCTGCAAACACGCCAGCAGAACACATGTGGGCTTGGACAGTAACCGCAGGCAATTGCAAGTATTCCCAAGCGTCCCGCCTCTCCATTTCTATCCGTCTCTCTCCAGTTGGGAGATTTGTAACGATCAGCTGAAGGGGGTCCACTTGGCCATGGCTGGCTCTTTGCAAAAGCGGAGGAGTGTGAAAGCAAGCTCTGGTTCTTGGGAGGAGCCGGGGAGGAGCTTCCAAGACGCCGTGGCCTGGATTGCGCAGCAAAAGGTGGGCGCAGTCACCTGACCCCGACAGACGACTCGCAGAAAATGTTGCGTCGAGATTCACGTGGGCGCATGGTTTTTGCAAAACTCGCAGGTGCAGAGATGTGCACTGTACTGATGTTTTGTTTTTCGAACAGCGTCTGATTGAAACTACATACTGGGGAGAAGATCCCGCTGGCATCGAGAAGAACCTCATCAGCCACCAGAGGTTTCACAACTCGCTCCAGAACAGCCCGCAAGTGGACCGAGCCCGGAGTGACCTGGTGGGTCATGTTGTTGTCACTATTCCAAACCTTGCTGATCGTAGAAGCAACAAAACCATCTGGTCCCTCCGATATCGACAGTAGTTTCTCCTTAAATAGTCAAGCGTTCGTACAAGCTCCCTGAGCATCTCTCGGGCCACAGCCAGCAACATCAGACATGCGCACGACGGCCTAAGCGGTCTCACACCCGTCCAAAACCTGACATCCAAAAAGCGGACATGATGTCGATAAGTAAGCACAAAATTCCAGCCACTAAAAGCCTACTGACTACTCGCTGAATATCGTCCGCCAGGTTAAGAAAGGAGACAAAGGAAACCTTCATGCTTTGGACCAGGAGTGGGACAGTCTTAAGGTGAGCCAAATGCCACTGATGTCTCTTGGCGGTGGCGAGCGCGTTTGTGAATCTCCCGAACCCTCCATCTGTGGCTGCAGCAAATGTCATTTGCGCGGATGCGGCGGCTGGAAGACCTGCAGCAGATTATTCAGGAACTCTCCAAAGAGATCATGTGGGTCAACGACAAGGAAGAAGAGGAGTTGATCTTTGATTGGAGTGAAAAGAACCTCGACCAGTACATCCCCCGGAAGCAAGAGAGCTATTCCGTTCGTATAAACACGCGCACATTGCTACACAACACCTCGAAAGGAAAAGGCGCTCCGCGTAGCGTTTTCATGGAATTCAATTCCAAGAGACAAAGGCCTTTTTATGAAGGGCGGCGAGTCTCGTTAGGAGCAATTACATGGGTCAGGTGACTTTTTGGCAGCGTACCCGGTCATCCAATTAGCCGGCTAAACCGCCAACGCTCTGCGCTCCGCAGAAACTGATGAGTGCCCTTGAGGAGAAAGAAAAGCACCTGAATAAGCTGAAAGTGAGAGTGGATGCCCTGCTGAAGAACAAGCACCCGGCGTCGGACAAGATCGAGGTCCGTTCTGTCTGATATGAAAGCCGTTCCAACCGATGGCCCGCCGGCTCCTGTTGGTGGCGTCCGCACCCTCGCTGACGCCATCGGCGTATCTTTTCTTCTCCAGGCATACAGGGACACGCTGCAGACTCAGTGGAGTTGGCTCCTTCAAATTACCAAGTGCATTGACGTGCATCTGAAGGAGAATGCAGCATACAACCAGGTCATTCTTCAAAACTCTTACCTCGAACCGCGTAGGAGTGCACGGTCGAGAATAATCGGGCTCTACCCTCAACTGGTTGGACGACGTGAATAATGACTCATTATTTTCAGGCCGGGTTTGTCTTGCAGCCTTTGTAGATTGCATTCAAAAGTGTAACTGTACCAAAGAAAAAGTTTGTTGGCACTTAACGAAACATGAACACACACAAAAAAAAAAAAAAATCGAAGAAAAGGAAGGCACGGCGTCCGTCGCGGCCAAAGCCATCCGTCGCTCTTTTCAAACATGGCCAAACAAACCGTTTAATGATGAGCAACTTCCGCTATGTTAGATACGCCATTTCATTTGTATTGTACGCCTCCTTTTTTTTTTTTTTAGTTTTTTAAGGAGGCAAATGAGACATTCAGAACCCTCCAGGGGCAACAGGAATCCATTCGGAAAAAGTTTACCTGTGACAAGAACACTCCACTGGAGAACCTGCTTGAGCTGCTCAAAGGATTGGAGGTATAGTTAAATTTTTTTTTTTTTTAACAACAATAAAAGATGACCCGAAGTAAAATTGCTGAATATGAAATTGACAGTATGCGTCACGCCGGCAGTTTTAGGCACAGTTGTTAGTAGAGCAAATCTAGCATTGCTTGTCATTGAGGGGATTAGATCCTTTGCAAAGGTTTTTCTGTCTCACTGAAAATATTTGTCACTTTATTTTGAAGAGGGAGCGAGAGACGTTAAGAGATCAGAAGAGGCAAGTTCAGCATCTTGTGAACAAGTCCAAGAGCATCATCAGACTGAGATCCAGAAACCCAGAAGAGAAGAGCAGCCGACCTGTGATCGTCAAAGCCCTGTGTGACTTCAAACAAGACCAGGTCAATGTCTGGACACGTCAGTCTCAAACATATCCCCACTTTGAAGACTTCACACACTTGCGCAATCACGCTCACGCTCTCGGAAATACGTGAAGGTTTTTCAACTGATTTGTACAGGTTGTAGGTGGACTCAACTGTATTTCTACCGCACTTTAAAACAACCACCGCTGTATACAAAGTGCCGTACATGGAGCCAAAAGAATTCAGACAAAAAAATTAATCACCAAGACAGCAGGAAGCACATAAACAGTCAAATTAAAATCGAGTCTCATGCCGATTCAAAAGCCAAAGAATAAAAATGAGTTTGAAAGATGGTGGGGGGGGCTTGTCTAACGTTTAGCGGGAGGTCATTCCTAAAAGAGGGACTGGCAACGGAAAAGGCTCCATCCCCTTCTGCGTAGGAGCTCCGAGAGGTCAGGTGGGGAGAGGCCATTGAAAGATTTGAAAACAAATCATAGCATCGTCAAAAGAACTCTAAAATGTAGCCAGTGAGTAGGAGCGATGTGCTCCCTCTTAAGAGTACCAGTCAAAAGACGAGCGGCAGCATTCTGGACCAACTGGAGATGCTTGATGGAGGATTGGCTGATGTGACAAAGGCTTGAAGGACTGTATCTCCAAGTGCTCATAAAAAATTTTTTTAAAAAGGAGAGGCTTGACTTGAGCCAGCTGCTTAAGATGAAGGAAGCTGGATTTGACAACGGCATCAATTTGCCGGTCCAATTTCAAATCACTGTCCAGTTAAAGTTGCATGAATAGTAGAAAAACGTTTTGAAATGATTTCTCTTGCTCGATATTTTTTTAATACCTGTCATTTATATAAAATAGAAATGAAAGCCAATCTACGTCGGTCGTTCAAGATGGGGCAATTGTGTTTGGTCTGGAAACTACAGAAGGTGATCTGTAAGGGTGACGAGGCCATCTTGAAGGACAACAGTCAGCGCAGCAAGTGGGCCGTTACGGGCCCGGGCGGGTTAGATATGGTGATCCCGTCTGTGTGCTTGATCCTGCCTCCTCCCAATCCACTCAGCATCAATCTGGCTATCAAGTAAGTGAAACACATACACCCCCTTTTCCAGCAAGCGGGATGGGACAGGATAGGTTTTTTTGTTGTTTTTTTCCCAATTGTAAAGTTGTCTGAAAATTCCCAATTGCAACATACACGTTGCAGTATTCGGGTGAGTTTGTGTTATAAACACACTGTTGTCTACTGAACTATTTTCATGTACGTTTTTTTTTTTTTTTTTTTGCCTTTCCCGCACGGCAGAGGAAATGAGTCCTATTCATTGCCGCTCTCCTGCGTTGTGCCGGTCCAATATGTGTCACGATAGGCTCATCGCTGAAGCTGCGATCATTTTCCCGCTTACGTTTCTTGTGGGAGAAATCTGTGTGTTCGCCACGGGGCTGTAACATTCTCAACTCAAAGCAAAAACACGATGAATTTCTGTCCGTTCAACAGAAACGAGCAGTGCTATGAGTCCATCATGTCATTCTGGAACCAGTTGTACATCAACGTGAAGAGTCTCATCGCCTGGCACTACTGCCTTCTGGATATCGAACGCATCAACTCGCTCACCATCTCCATGGTAGGTGACGATGAATCTCTCTTTCATAGGAATTTGATCTTTTATTTCAGACAGCAAATCTATCAGTCATCAGATGAGAGCACAATCGTTGCATCGTTCAGGGTTGACATGTTCGCCCCAGTTTCATGCATGCAAATTCACGAGTATGCCCGGACTCATGTGTGCACTGACAGTCTACATGCCGTCTTCTAAAACGTAGAAAAAGCAACTCGAGAATGATAAAAGAAAAGGCCCATCGCTCATCTCATGTGAAACAGTTTCGGATGTTTGCAGTTCCCTCCACGGTCTGACTTGTGTTGTTGTTTTCCCCTCGGCCGCGCCTCACGTTAGTTTTCATTCTTTTCAGCTGGCTCGGATGAATCCCGAGGAGTACTCGCAGTTTATCAACAGCCTGGAGACTCACTATGAAGAGTTCAAACGGAGTTGCCAAGGCTCCCAGATGTTTGTTGAAAATGACAAGAGGGGCATCGAGAGCCAGTACAACGCGGCTCAGGCCTACTACGGGACCCTCGTGGTGCAGTTGCCCACTTACCGTGAGTCACGCATGCTTGTTCAAGTCAACGCCATCCATCAAATGTTCCTCTTTCAATCACCACACTTCAATGTTGTAGTTTGCTGATTACAATCGCAGTATTTTCAACGTAAATAGACCATCAGGATTTGTTTTTTTTCCCCATCACAGCCCTGCATGTTTCACGTGTTGGACTCAACTCGATTTGAACTTTTCCTTGTTCTTTTGGTTTCTTTTCTTCATCTAGAAGCCCAACAAGCGCAACATCAGCTCATTATAATGACAGCGGCTGCCGACGAAGATGCCAGACAGCTCGAGGAAGAGCGGCAGAGAACCGAGCTGACAAAAGTGAAGAAAGAGGTCGTGAAAGTGTCCAAGGCGGAGCCGCTGAAAAAGAAGGTGGCCTCATCTTCTCACACTTTAACAGAGCTGCAGGCACTCAGATTGAAGCTGGCGGCAGCGGAGGGCTTGCTGAGTCAGCATGTTCACATCTGCTTGGGAGATGACGGAGTCAAAGACTGTGGCCTCAAAATCACACACTTGGAGGTCAGCGCAAACGGGCAGCAAAAGGACAAGCCCCGAAAGGGTCACCGCTACCGCACACTGATTGTTTTGGGGTTTTTGTTTTTGTATTAAAGAGCGCGCTGCTTGACGTCAACGCACTAAAAGAGGAGTACGCAAAGCTGCGGGAGAATATTACGAAGGCGCTGGAGAGCATGAACGATTCAGATAAAGCTCAATTCTTACGCAGTGAGCTCGAAGTTATCACACAGCGTCTGGACAGTCTAGAAAGCAACTTATCCAATTACCTTCTGCGGTAAGACTGCGCAATCTTCTGACTCGTGTTTTTCAGTTGATGAGTGGCCACGGAAACCACTCCGAAGCCCAACGCAAGCTTCATTAAGACGTCAAACTATCGGATGGTTTAAGTCTGTGTGAAGCATTGAGACAATACAATATAGCGGGATTTATCTTTCCCTCTGATTGATTTATTTCTGTTTCCAGACTGCGGGCTCTACGGGACTTGCTGCAAAGTATGGCACGTGCTGAAGATATCGTGAAAGTTCATGAAGCCAGATTGACAGAGAAGGAGACCACTTCTCTGTTGCCGGGAGAGGTCAACGACTACTTGAGGGCTCTGAAGGTAGATACTCCTGAGAGATAGATGGTATCAAGTGCCGCCGCTGTGCAAAGGACACAATTTGGACAAAAGTCTTGGGACACACCTTTTTTGTGGGAACACATTGAGCAAGGGCTGTTTTCTGCGCCAGTGCGCAAAAAAAGATTCGCTGACTTCATCACCATCAAACATCAATGGCCTCACTAATGCTCTTCTCGGAGAATGGTCAACAAATCCCACAGCTCTTCTAGAAAGAGCCCACTATACATATATAAATAAAACTGAAGAATTCAGTTCACCAGTGTGACCATGCTGTTGCTATTTTGCATGTGGCGTGTAGAATATTCAGGACGAGTTGGATGGGAAACGCGATGTTGTGGCCTCTATGGAAGCAGAACTTGCCAAGGCGCTTCACTGGAATGGCCAGGTGGGGGGGCCCCTCTACAGGTGCGACATGATGCTGTCCAATTGCGCCGAGCAGGTGGGCCAACTGTCAGACCGCTGGAGACGAATCCAGGCGCAGATCGATACCAGGTACGGCATATTGAAATGTAGCCAATGAAGGTTGCGAGCGAAGATTCGGAATTCTCCGCCTCCTGTGAATTCCTTCATTTCAGAGTGCAAGACTTGCAGCGTTACCTGCCTCAACTGGAGCACTACAAGCAGTCCAGCTCCTCCTTCCATGACTGGATTGGGGACACTGGCAAAAAGCAAGCCATCCTGCAGGCCACCCACATTCAGAATGTTCAATCTCTCAAGGACCACATCAGCAGTCAGAAGGTGCTCTAAGATATTATTTATCATCGTGATGGGTGCCGATGTCACATTTTTTTGGGCCATCTGACATCTTTATGTTTGTAATGTTGTCAAGGCTCTCAACGCAGAAATCAAAGCAAAGAGGGAAACCTTAGAAAGTGTCCTGAAAGACAACGACGCCTGTGTCACCGCCATCAAGGTAAGGAGGTCAACACTTCACTGATTGTTTCTGATCATGACGAACTCTTCCTGAGAGAGTGGCCCTCATTTATCAAAAGGACCTGCAAAAGTAAAGAGAGTGGGCGCGATTCACCAATGTCGGTAAGCGGTGACCTTGAACTGCAAGAAATAATCATTCAACTATCAATAACGAGAAACGCAAACGGGTTAAAAGACGACCACTCGCAGAAGTCTTCTCAATCACGCATTGGTGAATGCCAATTGTTGCAAATTTGGACGTACAACACATTCGTTTGAAAGATTTGTGGATAAGCCAACTGGTCTCGTCATGGCCTGCAATCTCTTTCCTTGATGATTCATTACTACCATCGACGATTGTTACTCAACTCAATTTTGTTTCTAGAGCCCTTGAAAACAACCACCGCTGTCAACAAAATGCTGTACACGGAGCAAATATCATATGTGCAACGAAAGAATCAATGAACAACATAGACAGAAGAAAGCACAAAAACACTCAAACTAAAAATCAAGTCTCATCCTGAGTCAGAAGCCAAAGACTAAAATGAGTTTTCAGACGAGTTTTGACATCATGTCTAAAATGACCTGATGTTGTTTTCCAGGATTATGAAACAGACCTGGCCAGTTACACCTCTGGCTTAGAGACTCTGCTCAACATCCCGATCAAGAGAACAATGCTAAGATCGCCATCCATGGATCTTATTCAGGAGGTACGGTGGACAGACAGTTGAATCTGTCAATCTAATACAAGCATTTGTATGCGACACTTGAGTCATCCCCAAGTGGTATTTCTCCTAGGCTGCTCAACTGCAGACCCGTTACATGGAGTTACTTACTTCGTCTGACAACTACTTGAAATTCATAGGAGAGCTTCTCAAAAACATGGAGGATCTTAAGGTACCAAAGTTTGGATTTGTTAATATTTCAATGAAGTAGATAGAGCTGTACACCAGAACATTTTTTTTACATTTTTAAACTGAAGTGACCTTGAACGACTCTGCCTCGGTTCCAGATTCGAAGCACTCGGATTGACGTGCTCGAGGAAGAGCTTCGCATGTTGAGGGAGGCTCTTCAGGATCGCAAGAGCAAGAACAAGGCTCTCGAAGATGCCGTGGCGCGTTATCAACTCGAGCTCTCCCAGTCACAGGAAAAGCTGCTGTCAGTGGAGGAGATGAAGCGAACCACCGCTCTGCAGTGCGACGCCGCAAAAGACAGCCTCGATGACACTCACAACCAGCTGGCGGACCTCGCTGATCAGGTGACCCGCCTCAACTACTTGCTCGAGGAAGAAAAGAGGAAGAGGAAACTGGCAGAGGAGCGCTACACCAAACAACAAGAGGAGTATGAGTCTGTCCTTAGGAAAAGGCAGACAGAGTTAGAGAGTGTCAGCTGGTCCAAAGTGGAAGTGGAAAAGACGATGGGCAATCAAGAGCATGAGATGAAACAGCTGCGGCGGAAGCTCGAAGAGGAAACCTCCAAGGCGGCGGAGCTGCGGAAGGAGATTTCAAAGGTAAGAAGCCAATGCGATGCAAAGATCGATAACTTAAAGCTCGACTATGACTCCCAGATCCACGTCAGTCACACCACAATTCAGCGGCTTTCGGCCCAGAGGGAGGACGATGCACGTCAGCTTCAGCTGCGATATGACAGGATCCAAGCAGAGAGGAGGGTTATGGAGGAGGAGCTCGGGAGGCTGAAGATGGCTACCGCCCATGCAGAAGAACGACTGAGGAGGGCGGAGGAAGAAGCTCATCGGCAGCGCTTGGTCATCGCAGAAGAAGGGCGCGCGAGAAGAGAAGTGCAAAATGAGATTGAGGTTTTGATCAAGCAGCAGGAAGAGCGAAGCAACAAGCACCAGGAGGCTCTGGCCGAAGTGGAACAGGACCTAGAGCAGAAGATGGAGCAGTTGGCCTACGTCACCCACAGTCTGGAAGAAGAAGTGCGAAGGCGGAAAACCACTGAAGAAGGAAAACATGTGCTGGAGCAGACCCTGGCTGAGCTTCAAGCAAAGCTTGCCAGTTCAGCAATGGCTGCGGCCCAACTGACCGAGTGCGAAGCGGAGCGTCAGAATGTGCGTTTGACGCTGGAGAGGGAGATTAGGGATCGGAGTCGCATAGAGGAAAACCTCAACCGGTTACAGGGTCGCGTAAAGGACATTCAATCTGTGCGAGATGGCCTTGAGCTCCAGTTGGCTCACCTCAGGGAAGCGAACCAAGAGGAAGTGTCGAAAAGAAGGCAGATTGAGACAGAGTTAGAAAAAACCACGACGACGATGAGAGAATACTACTGCGCCATGACCGCTTTACGTCAGAAGCGAGAGCAAGTCGAGGCATCGGAAAGGAAAGGTGAAGAACGGTGTCTCATGATGCAGGAGGAACTGGAAAGAAGCATGGAAAAAAACAAGACCTCTGTGGAACAGATATCACAACTCAGCACTGAGCTCAAAGCCCTGCAGCAGCAGCTGCTACAGGAGCAAGCTAAAATTCAAGAGGTGACCCAAAGAAATGAGGGTCTGTGTAGAACTTTAGAGGCAAAAACTGAAGCTTTAAATATGAACTCTTCTGAAGTTCAAAGTTTGCAGGAGAAGACTGAAACCTTGGCCAAAGAGAGACTCAGGCTGGAGGAGGAGCTGAGGACAACCCGACACGACAACGCAGAGCTCTTGAGATTCAAAGAGGAACATGATGATGAGGTCTCCTCCCAAATTACGGCCCTAGAGCTGCAGCTGCAGGCCAGCGAGCGTCGCAATGTTGACTACCGCAACCTTGTCTCCGAGCTCTCCTTGGAGAGGGCCAACCTCAAACTGGAGACTGAGAAAATACAAATTCAGGCCGCTGAGGTACTTGCAAGTCCGATAGCTGCCAGACTGCTCCCATCTTTCCAGATGAATCAAGTAGTCTTCACTGCCACTAGACCACTTCTTGATTGCTTGCATGAGCCTCAACATCGTTCTTCTCTCGTAGCTTTTGAATTAGCGTCTGATTTCCCAAAAGTTTGAGTGGTGTCCATATTTTACCCGCGTGCAGTTGGTCGCACAAAATTTTGCCGTCTTCAATGACTAATCAATGAGCATTTTTTGCCTGCGCAGACCTCTGACTGGTATTTCAATGAGTTGGGACATCTATTTGTATATTTTATATTTCTGATTTCATTCTTTGGACTTTGGAAATCAGAAGTTGTTTCATCTGCACGTTGAAATGAAGCACATGACTTGTCCTTCAAGCGTAGCCGATGGGCGTTCATCTCTCCGCACTGTTCTCTGCCCCCCTGACCACGATTCAAAAAGATTTGGCGTGCAACATTTTTCACTCTTTTGCTCGTTTTTCATGTTTGCCCAGAGCCCCATCAAGTCACAAAAGTGATGTGTGCTGTTTTGAAACCCAGAGAACATAATTGTTATAATTATCGTCTAATTATTTGATTTTACGAGTTACACTAATTACGTAAAATGAAATCTGACAAAAAGCAAACCGGCTCTGGGCCAAGTTTGTGAGTGTGTTTTCATTATACGGTAGGTACGGTTTTTTTTTTAGCACCTTGTGCATGAATGCATATTATGGATATTTCTAAACATGCCTGAGTTGACCAATTTTCATCTTTTACTCTTTTTTTTCCCCATAGACATCAACCGCAATGCTCTCACTGCAGTCACAGTGCAGTGAGACTGAGAGAGAGCGAGATGCGCTGCTGCTGAAACTCCAGTTGTCTGGGACAGACAAAGATAACCTGCAAAAGCTGGAGGAGGAACACAGACACGTGAAGCTGTCTCTTGAATCTGAGCTTCAAAAGAATCAACGTGTACAGGACGAGAATGACAGGCTGAAGAGAGATTTAAGTTACTGGAAGGAACAATGCCAAAGCAAGCAGGGTCTTGTTGACCAATATGATGCGGACAAGGAACGTCTGGAAAGGGAAAGGAGGAGTTTGGAAAGGGAGATAGAGAAGCTTCGAAAGGAACTGAGCGACAGTGAGAAAACATATCGAGGGAAGCTGGCAGTCCTCCAAAAAGAAGTCACAGAGTTGACGATTCTAAGACAAAATGCGCAGGATGAGGTCAGGAAAAGTAGAGAGCTACCGATGTTGGATCCCTCCGCTGTCATTTTTGATGGCGTCCGCAAACCAGTGGCAGCAGGCCAATTGCTTGACTGTGGTATTTTGGATAAAGCCACCTTTAACCGGCTCATTCGAGGGCAAAAGTCTGTTCCTGACGCGTCCGACGACATCAAAGTTAGCCTCAAAGGAACAGGCCCAATAGCGGGGGTGATCATTGAAAACCCACAAGGTGACGGTTTGATTTCTGGATGTCCCTATAAGATAAGCCTCAGTGAAGCAAAGAAAGAGCGCCTCCTACCACCGGATGCCGTTGACCTGCTGCTGGATGCTCAGGCAGCCACGGGCTACATCATTGAACCAAGAACTGATCAAAAGCTAACGGTCGAGGAGGCAGTTGCCGCCGGAGTGGTGGACCCAAGAGACCAAGACAGACTTTTAGTGGCACAGGCTGCTGCTGTTGGCTACAAGGATCACGGTGCAGTCAAACCACTTTCCACGTACGAGGCCTTGAGAAGGGGACTGATTGACAGGAAAACGGCACTGCGTTTATTGCAGGCCCAGGAGTGTGTTGGAGGCATACTGGATCCAAATCTCAGCGTGTTCCTTCCCAAAGTCACGGCTATTGATCGTAGTATTTTGGATGAAAACCTCGGCTACGCTCTGACCCAGAATCCCAAGTGTTACCTTGACCCAGACACGAACCAGGGTGTCAGTTACGGAGATTTGAAGAAACGATGCAAGACCGAGGCTCACACCGGTCTGCTACTGTTGCCAGTCACTGAGCGAAAAGACCCCTCCAAATTGGTATTTGATGGTGTTCGCAAGACAGTAACAGCACAACAACTGTTTGACTGTGGAGTCTTGGACAAAGCGACGTTCAATCAACTAATCACGGGGGAGAAAACTGTCCCGGAGGTGTCTGTGGAAAAGCAGGTTTTCCTCAAAGGGAGCGGTGTCATTGCTGGGGTTTCAGTTGGATCATTCCAAAAAATGTCCTTGACTCAGGCCAAGAAACAAAGTATTCTTTCCCCCGAAAGTGCCGACTTGCTACTTGAAGCTCAGGCAGCCACAGGACACATCATTGACCCACAGACGAATCAGAAATTGACCGTGATTGAGGCATGCGCGAGAGGTGTCGTCTGTCAGGAAGACGAATCCAAATTGTTTGCTGCTGAAGCTGCCGCCATAGGTTACAGAGACCCAAATACTCTGTCACTCTTGTCGGCCGGCCAGGCCATGAAAAAGGGTCTGGTTGACAAGGACACGGCTCTTCGCATGCTTCAGGCTCAAGAATGTGCAGGAGGTATTTTAGACCCTGCCCTCGGTGTATTCCTACCAAGGGACATCGCTATGGATCGAAATCTGATCGACGCAGACCTATACAAGGCCCTCAGTGAGTCTCCGCAATGCTATTTGGATCCAGACACACAACTGCCAGTGAGCTATCTGTCCCTGAAGAAAAGATGCAGAGCAGACACCATCACAGGTTTATTGCTTCTCCCAGAACCGAAAAAACCAACAACCGTCCAAGGGCTTCGGAGTCAGGTGTCTGTCATAGATCTAGTAAATGCCAACCTGCTGGAGCCAACTGATATTAATGAACTGAAAGAAGGGAGATTGACAGGTCAGGACATTGAGTACCGTCTGCGCTCTTATCTGGGCAAGTCCACATGCATAGCAGGACTATTTGACGAAACCACTGATAGGGTGATGACATTTTATGAAGGCATGAAAGGTGGACTCTTGCAACCTGAGACCACTCTAAAGCTTCTCGAAGCCCAAGCTGCCTCGGGTTTTATCGTCGATCCAGTGAACAATAGACACCTCACTGTGAATGACGCTTATAACAGAGGACTATTTGGGCCAGAGTGTCTGGACAAACTGCTATCAGCAGAAAAAGCTGTGACAGGTTACAAACTGCCTGGTACAGAAAAGGTTCTCTCTCTCTTCCAGGCAATTAAGAGGGGTCTAGTTGTGGAAGGCCATGGCATCCGTCTGCTAGAGGCCCAGATCGCCAGTGGTGGCATTATTGATCCTGATCGCAGCCATCGGATTGATATAGATGTGGCCTACAGCAGAGGATACTTGGATGAGGCAATGACTAAGATCCTGACCGATCCGGAGGTTGCTCGTAAGGACTTCTTTGATCCTAACACTGAGGAAAACTTAACTTACATGGAGCTGAAGAAACGTTGCATGACTGATGGAATGACTGGCCTAGTCCTTTTGCCAATAGCGGACAAGGAAAAAGAAGAGGCAACTATGAAAAACACCTTGAGAAAGAGAAGAGTAATAATTGTGGATCCGCAGACTAATAAGGAGATGAATGTCCGCGAAGCATACGAGAAAGGATATATTGACTACAGCACCTACCTGGAGCTGTCTCAGCAGGAGTGTGAGTGGGAAGAGATCACCATCACCGAACCGGATGGTTCCACGCGTTTTGTCATAATTGATAAGAAGACAGGTACAGAGTATGACATCAGTGAACTGCTCGAAAAAAGAGTCATTGATCAGTCAGTTTTTGATCAGTACCGCTCAAGTACGATCACCTTAACACAGTTTGCAGATATCATCACTGAAAAGAGTCAGCGTGGATTGCCACCAACAAGTTCCACATTACCGTCTTCGTCATCATCAGTTATGTCAAAATCTTCTCTCACAAAGATAACTACAACAATACCTCCCACCATTAAAGAGCACAGCTTTGCAACCAGCAGTGGTTCTCAAGTCTCATATGACGCCCCTAACAAAGTATCTAGTGTTTCCGTCACCCTGGCCTCCCCCGTTGAAAGTGTTGGTGGAAAGGATCCCGTGGGCGCCATTTTCGATACAGAGACTTTGGAGAAAATATCAATTACCGAGGCTTTAAATCGCGGCCTTGTTGATACCATTACTGCTCAGAGATTGCTGGAGGCACAAGCGTGCACCGGAGGAATCGTAAATCCAGAAAACGGCCGCCGGCTCAGCGTCCAAGAGGCGTCCCGTCAAGGTATAATTAATGATGATATGGCTGCTAAACTCAAGCCTGCTCAGAAAGTCTTCATTGGCTTTGAGGGTGTCAAAACTGGCAAGAAAATGTCTGCTGCCGAAGCCATGAAAGAGATGTGGCTACCTTATGAGGCAGGCCAGAGGTTTATGGAGTTCCAATTTGTGACCGGGGGACTTTATGACCCTGAACTGGGTTGTAGACGAACCACAGAAGATGCTTTGAAAATGGGTTGGATTGACGGTAGCGCTGCGATGAAACTCCAAGACATCAGAAACCACACAAAGAATTTAACATGCCCCAAGAGCAAACTGAAGATCTCTTATAAGGAGGCTCTGGACAATTGTCTGGTGGAAGAGAGCACCGGGCTGAGAATGCTACCAGCGTCGTCCGTGTCCTCCAGAGGAATTAGCAGTCCCTACAATTTTGCCTCTGCCCCAGGATCCAGCACAGGGTCCAGAAGTGGCTCACGCCGAAGTTCCCGAAGGAGCAGCTTGGATTTAGGCTCCCCCACCTCCTTGTCCACCACCAGTCATACAGTCCTTACCACCCTCTCCACTACATCTCAAATGAACAAAAAATAGAATCCATATAGTCACCTCACCAGTCATATCATCGTTGCTACTTTATTGTTAACAAATCCGAATAGTTGTTGGGGTTTTTTTTTTTTTTTTTTGAGAGAGAGAAAATTCCAAGGGGACCAAAGCAAGGTGAATGTATCAAACAGGCCCAGGGAATGCTCGCATTGGGAAGCCACAACCAGTGTGTACATTTTAACATCTGAGAGTCACTGGCAACTCTCCATTGTCATTGTGTCTCTGTCACTGATATTGACATCCATCCAATAATATGACGCAAAGCTGCAACCGCTTTGTGACCTACTTCTTCCAGTGCTGTCTGAAAAGGGGGCGCTTTTATTTTTATTTTTTTTGCTTTGGGAATATAATGATGCTGCGATTGCATTTATCCTGCATTTATTGTGTTAAACTGTTTGCTTTGCCTGGGGAGGGATTCAAGGTTAATTGCATGTAGAGTGGTACCTCGAAGTTCGGCCGCAATCTCATGTTCGTTTGGGTGGACTGCTCATTGAGAACAATGATTCAGTCGAAACCCTTACGATCAAACGACAATGCATTCATCCTGCAGACAATAAGTACCAGGGGTGTTCCGATCAGAGTTTTTTTTGCTGCCGATACCGATCATCCATGAGTGAGATCAGCCAGTACCAAATCAGCCAGGCTAAAATTAGATTGACTGATGTGCTTTTCGCCATCTTGATCGAGGATACAGTCACAAAAGGTAATGACTGTACGTACAGCAGACATCAGGTCAAACCGGCATTCCACAGATCAGCTCCGCTGGCAGCTCTTTGACTGGGGGTTTTTCGCCCACATTTTGGCCAAACACCCGATTTGACGGGTTTTGCGGGTTTTGAACTTGAAGGTATCACTGTTTAAAAGTACAATGCTCACTTTGTGCTGAAGGTGTTCTTGGTTTCTTGCAGTTTACGGCTTTAAGTTCTGTAACAGTCGATCAATAAAACATTTACCTTTTGATTCTTTGTTCGAGTCAATGAATAAGTGTCCGTAGTTCAACGGTCCTCGTGCCTGATGTAGAACACATCACTCGAGTGTTTGGCAGTAGCGGCGCTACAAGTAGTGCCATAAGTAGCTGAACTACATTTCAAGTATCACCGCACTGCACATCCTCTGGCAAGGAAAACCTCAAAACCCCATTTGGCGAAAGAAACCTTGAGAAGGGACCACAGATGGCGGGATCCCCCTTCCAGGGTGACCAGGCTACAATGGACGCCAAGTGGGCAATATTTCTCACACGGCAGTAATATGGCGTTATACAATGTTCGCTGAAATAGCACGAGAGCACATTTGATGAGATGAAGCGCCACAGGTAGGATAGATACCTTGGGGAAGGTGATTCTGGGTCAATCGGTCAATGCAGAATCCTCAACCACAACGCTTCTGGAGAAGTGACCCGCCACGGATCTTTTTCTGGTGAGTCGGTGCAGAATCCATGTAGAAAAGTATCCTCTGCATGTTTTAGATTCTTCCCTCATCCAGCACCCCTGATGCTCATCTTATCAACAAGCTCTGCAGGGGGCTGATAATGATGCGAACAATTTGAATCTGGTGTTTTGGTTGAGGGGACACACATAAAACACGCAGGATCGATGTTTGACACCTGTGTCCTTTCTCATCTGCTTTTTTCTCGGGAACGTGATTGAAACAGGTGACTGGCTTCCGTTCCAGTCGGTCGCTGATTGGTTCTCTTTTCACTTTGTCCCGCCTGTTCCGTTTTTCGAATGGTTCTTTTCTTTTATAATTCCTTATTCTGACTGAATTTTGAAACTATTGTTTTTCGTTCCTCTTTTATTTGTTGACGGAATTATCAATCAAGTCTAGCTATCGTATCAATGAACTACTTATATTTTTGTTTTCGTTTCATTTTCGTCTGAAAAAAAATGGTGACGAAATGAACGAACTCACATTTTTAGTCAACGAAATTAGTTTTTAGAAAGCTTTTAGTATAGACAGCAGTTTAAATGTTCATGATTAATTTAAAAAACACTTTTTTTAATTGTTTGTTTTTTTAACTATTGGCAGACTTGTTTCCCACTCCATACAGTAGGTGGCGGTAATGCACTCAAAGTTTCTTGCCAACCGCAATAAAACCTGAAAGAAGAAGACAGACGAGCAAGAGTAGTGGGCGCTGCAGTTGAAAGCGTTTTAGCTTGCAATGCTGCAATGTGAACGGATCGTTTATTCGTAAGAATGTGTATTAAAGTAAAGGTCTCTTAACGGAAACAATTAATGTAGCTATGTCGAGGGAGCAACCATTAAGCAGGTTGAAACTGTAGAGGACGCAGCACTCCAGAAACGTCGCTAAAGGGGCAAAAGGTAAGCGCTTTGCAACTATTTGCATCCCTAAATGCACTTTTTACGGTTTCATTTGAAAATTCCGCACGCTGTCAGGTTGTACGTGGGGACGGGGTGGCTTCTGTACACGTGAACCATTTCGGGATTTTCAGCTCTTTGATTTGACTGCTTTGGTCAGGTGGAATTATGGCGGATGACCCACAGAGAAACTTTCGCTCCGCTTATTATGAGAAAGTTGGCTTTCGAGGAGTGGAAGAGAAGAAGTCCTTAGAAATCCTGCTGAAGGATAACCCCCTGGGTAAGTGCCACTTCATGTCATACGATTCGACACTGGGTGACTGACCTTCCTCTTACGGTCAGTATAATGCAATTAGTCAAAATCAAGAAAGTGTCTTTTTATCGTCTAACCCTCCAGAATTATGCAATTCGGGAAGTTCACGGAAACTGTGTGACTCTTTGACAGATCTTGAGAAGCTGAGTACCTTCAGTCAACGTTTTCCCCTCCCGTCCATGTACAGAGTCCACGTGTGGAAGGTTTTGTTAGGTAAAACCCATTTATACTGTAGATTGCAGTCGAGCTTTATTTCAATGAGATGTAGAAGGAACCAGTTTGTGATTATTGTGTTTATATTAAGCTTTGGAAAAATATGTTCTCAAGGAATGGACATGGCCAGGCTCAGCACTCAAGATTTCAACATTGCTATTGTAATGCTATCTGGTACTGTGGTTGGCAAATTTTTGTAGGTGCGTTACAGCCGCATTTTTTGGGGCTTGCGGCATCCGCACGTTCAAGCTCTTGTAGTGGGGCCTCCTAACCCTCTTCCCTTGGGAAAATCAAAAATCAACATCCTGGGTGGCATCAAGCTTTGCCCATCAACACCGCTTCGGATTTGGTCCTCCTCGCAGTCGATGGCCAAATGACTTGCAGTCACTCTTCATAGACGTCCCCCACACTGACTGTTTTTCTTCATGACACATCCCGATTGTTGTTTACCTGTTCTTCAGGCATCCTGCCGCCTCACAGCGATTCTCATAGCCTGGTTGGAAGCTACAGAAAGGAGCAGTACCAAGACATCATGGAGGCGCTGGAGGTGATGAGATTCATCAAGTCCTCCACCCCTTCCACCCACGTCTACCTGCGTATGTTTCAGCTGGAGAGCCACATGCTCCCGCGCTGCTCTGAAATCTCACCGCCGGTAAGATGTGGCTTTTGTCGAGTGAATATTAAACGAGTCTTCGCCCGGTCCACGTCGATGTTCTTGCGTTCAAAGCATTCCCGCCTCCTGTGATTAAAAAGAAAAAAAAAATGTATCAATATGTATATATTCCGTATTTGTTTTTTTACACAAAGTGTGAATCTGGTTTTCAGGATCAAGAGAATGAGGACTTCCTGTCCATCAGTCAGGCCATGGAGGAGATAGTCGAGGATTCCGTCGACTGCTACTGGCTCATTAAGAGTTTTATCAGTCAGTTCCACACCAAGTTTGGAGACTCGGTTCCACATCTTGTAAGTGATGCTGCATTTACACAGCAGCTCCATATGCCCACTTCTGATTTATTGCCTGAATTAGTTTCACTTCTAATTTAATGACAGGCCACTAAATATGGTCGAAATATTCATCAACCTATGAGTCACTTCAGAGCACGAATTCAGAATTTGGTCACATGAAGCATGCAATGTAAATCCAGCCCAAGTTCCCACGCGTGCCCATTCGTACCCACGTGAATCGGGAAGGCAGCCTTTCCGGTGGGCCCGCGGATTGGTTTTGAACTGGTTGTGGTCGTGTCCCGTATCTTTGCCGGTGTAGCCGAAGAGCCTGGAGCACTTCCTGAGTCAGGAGGAGCCGGGCCTGCTCAGCCATTTGAAGAACAGCGGCGCTTTGGCACAACTTCCATACCACCTCTGGTTCAGGCGCTGCTTTGCTGGCGTCCTGCCCGAGTCGAGCTTGCAGAGGTGAGCCCATAATCAAAATTTAAAAAGAAAAAAACAAACAAAAAATCTTCCATGTTCATATTGCAATGATGATACGAGAACACGATATCGTCCACGAATGAATGTGTTTTCAAGAGTGTGGGACAAGGTGATCAGCGGCTCCTGTAAGATCCTGGTGTTTGTTGCCCTGGAGATCCTGCTCAGCTACAAGATTATGTTGCTGGGGATCAGCCGACCGGAGGGCATCGTCAAGTTCCTGTGCAACGTGAGTCCGCAACTGTGCCGAGTGCCGAAATGAACATTTTTGCTTCCTCGCCTTTGCTCGTTTCCCTTTGCAGATACCGCAGGAGAACACGGATGCCATCGTCACCAAAGCGATCGATCTATGGCACAAATATTGTGGCACCCCGATACATGCCATGTAGATGACCACGAATCACGTGAAAGGACAGCGAGAGGAGCAGCCATGATGTTCAGTTGGAAGAAAAAAAAAAATCAAGCAGGCAAAATCAAATTTCTTTCTTTGAAGAAAAGCGCACACATCAGAGAAGACTCACCGTAATAGTCACATGCAGTTTGTTTTGCTTCACACAAACAAAACATTTGAAAAGTCACTTTCTTTGTGACTGACAAGTCCTGTACATAAGCAGCTTGGCAACGCACCCGCACAATCTCACCCGTGCTCTTCCGTACAAACGCAAAGCAATCATCACTGTCGTCGCTGATTGGAAAATTGGCTGGAAACGATAGGAAGTAGTGTGAGCATTAATATGGGGAGACTTTTTTTCAACCGGGCATGGGAGATTGCACCATGATCGCGCCGGTTTGCCTGACTGCTCACAATAAGCAGCGACGCTAAAATGCTCATTGAATTGTGATCATATGAAGACGCTTCCGATGCAAGAGTCGGGAGATTGCACCATGATCGCACCGGTTTGCCTGACTGCTCACAATAAGCAGCGATGCTAAATGCTCATTGGATTGTGATCATATGAAGACGCTTCCGATGCAAGAGTCACGGACTCAACGGCATGTTGATTTTGTGTGCCATTGATATTTTACGGAAGTGCAAAATCATTGTGAGGTGTTTTCCTGCGTCTTCGACTGCTGTACGAAATGTAGACAGTGTGGAAGCAAAGTGTCGTCCTGCCTGTAAACTCGGGCGCGGGCAGGCAGAGCGGACCAGAAGGTTACTGAGCTTGTCAACGTCCGCAGTCGTGCGCTGCATTCAAACTCAATTGCTTTGGTTAGAATCGGGGCAACGGGAATCCGGAAGCGGTACGCGCTTCTGGATGCAAAACCTAGAAACAGATGAACAAATAAAAAGGGATCTGTGATTATTCCACTGTTGGTGTCTGAATTTGAAGAAGACGGATGTTTTTTTTTGTTTTTGGGTGGAGTACAAAGCGTTGGGCGAGTCCTGAACTCACCTGGAAGCAATGAAAATGGTCCCCGCAAACAGCAAACACGGACAATAGATATCAGAATTCCCCCCCCGCCCCCATGTTGTATTAAAGGTCGTTCACTCGAGTCTCATTGGACGCAATCCTTCATTTCATTCTGCTTGAATATGGAACATGATCATTGTACCCTGTCACAATTCTCAACCTAGTGCAAGTTTCGCACCGAGAGTAGAATTGTTGCTGGCTGCAAAAGAAAATGGGACATTGCTGGATGGACGTCAACGTGTTCTTCAGTATAAATAAAACATGTCAAATCAGTCTCAAACTGGATTCGGTTCTCCGCATCAAGTCCGATTCGGTTTTTTCCAGTCTTGATCAAATTCATCAAAATTGGCGCAGATTAGACTTGACAAAAGTGCAAAGTTGGTTGATAAAAAAATCCGAGTCGGTCTGAAACCAGGTTCAAAGTAACGTTGCTGGGGGTGGGGTGAAACCTGCAGAAGAAATGTGATCGTTCAACTACATTTCCATGAGTAATGCGTACAAAACAATTCTTCAATCAACGCTGTTCAAAGCCTGGTTAGATTACGGCACAATCAAAGTGAAACGGGTGGTGAACGTTACTGGTTAGCATCAATATGTCCCACGATTCCTCATTTGTTTACTTCCGTTTTTTGCAGAACAAAAAAAAAAAAAAGCCAAAATGATCTTGAGCACGCCTACAAAATGTAACGTGCTCTTGTTTACTGAAAGATATTGACTTGTGTTTTTAAAATAGCAACTCAAGTATTATATGGCCGCTTCATTATCTTTCTCTTGCCATTTTGAGTTAGCGGCGGTTCTTTTTGTGTGTTAACTTTAACGTTGAGTCAAGAGCCGGTTGAACCTTTTTAGCATTTCAAGTTTTCAACGATAAGATAACGGTGCCGTAAAAGGGAATGGTCAGTGAAATATACTTGATTAAAAAAAAATGTAAACCCAAGGTTTGAACAACCGGGCACTGACATTTTAAAGCTCATACCTCCCATTAAAAAAAACAAAACAAAAAACTCATAACATCCTACCATTGACCTTCAGTGGTTGTTTTTATCTTTCATAAGCAGGCTACCTCCAACCTTCTCAGAGTTTATGAAAAGGTGACGTAAGAGTGAGGTGTGTTTTTTTTGGGGGGGGTTTCCGATACCTGGTGAGGTGGCGACTGGACTCGTGCACATCCATCTCTGTGCTTTTGAACTCGTTCAGCTCTTTCCTTATGGCAGCCTGAAGGACAAAGAGTTGAATATTAAAGTGTGGCTCTCGAGGGAAGCCACACTTCCGATTTGGAGTGGCGGTGGCTCTGCAGGAACCTTGTCAGCAGCCGTGAGTCTCGTCCAGGGCTTATCTGCTCTCCTGTCGTAGTCCTGAGCCTCGGCGACTTCCACGTAGTCGCTGAAGCGTATGAGGATCTTTGCCTCTCTCAGCTCTTCCACCGTCGGCCTCTGGCTAAGCTACAAATGCACATTTTTGAAAGAACGTCCTCCAACAGTCACAATGAGCCATGCAAAGTTGATGGGTGTTAAAATTGTCTTTCCAAAAAAAAAAAAAAAAAGTCTGTAGATTTTTAATTTCAGTTAGACGACTGCAACATTTGAACCTTTTTTTTTTCCCATGGAACATTTCATCTTGAAATGACAACGGTTCACCATGATCAGGAATGTCTGCATCTTGTGTTCAACGTTGGAACACAATTCTGTCGAGGTGTATATTTAATTATTTGCTAAAAAAACATCCTCATTTGGTTTCATTCGTGCGTTTGAATTCATGAAATATTCAGACTGACTTCTTAAAAAGAACAAAATGGATGGCCGAATTGTAATACATTGTGCCGTTATCTGAAAAGTGGGATTACAAATCACCATGGCAACCACGTTTCCCTTAAAAGTATCATGCACGCATTCGTCTGTCTTACTTTTTTGGATAAATGTCTCTTGATCTCCCTCTTCTCCTGCTCCTCCAGATCGTTTCGAGCTAAAGGAGGAAAAAAAAAAAAAGAAGATGGTGACGCATCTTGAAGCTGCTTTTTGTCTTTCGTGGTCTGTTTTTAGCATGCAAAGTTACATACGTTTCAGGATATTCCGCTGTTCCAGTTCCTCGGCAGTTGGTCGTTGACTCAACCGTCTAGGGGGGAAAAAAAAAGTTTTTCTTTGAATTATATTTCCATGATATGGGGAGTTATTTAAGAAGCAAGAAATTCTGTTTGTAGTACGGTCAGCAATGCAAGCAATTCCAATTTTGACTTGATTGAACACGATGCGTTCATGACATTAGTTTAGCTGCGTGCTTAAAAATGCGCTTGAAATTGACACTTGCAGGAGCATGTCAAAAAGATGCTCCGAAACATCATTGCGTAAGTCTTCAGATGCTGAAATTGCGTCTCAGCCCAAATTGTGCTGTACTTCTTCAACCGATTCTTGAATTTAATCGGAGCTACCGGTACAAAAAACAAAACAAAACATTTGAGCTGGGGGTGGTTGAGTACGAGTGCCGGGAGGATCCCCACCGTGTGAGTTTGGTTGCCGTTTGCTGTCGGGACTCAAATCTCTCCTGGTCGGACTGCAGTGGCAGAATGTTCTTCTCCTCCAGCTCCCTCTTTGATGGACGGTTACTGATTTTAATGGCTAAAGAGTCCTTTCGTAGCACCTTCAGGGCCAGTGTGCCTGCATCCACAAGAACAAGAACATTGCTCATCACGTGCTGACCTAACATAGAAGAACTAATAAGGTGTGTGACTGGAGCCGTTATATCCTCACAGCATGAAAGAATCTCTGAGATGATGTATTGTCTTCAAGATAAGACACACACACACACACACACACACACACACAAAATAAAAACATGCTGATGGGCAGCGCTAGGATGTTCATCTTGTCTTTTTGGAAAAACCCGTGAGCCACCGAAGGGCGCAAAACATGAAGCGCAAAGTGGCGAGGGAGGACTGTATTACTACTTGTGCAAATGAGGATGAATTAGTGGACCCCGAACAAACCAGAGGCAAACCACCTTCTTCTTCTTCTGGGCAGTCGGCCCCCGTCAGGGACTTGCCCCCCCTCCCGGGTCCCACACCCGGCACGAGTCTCGCTGGTGCCTTGCGAGGTTCCCCGCCAACAGTTCCTTCCCACATCTCCCGCAAGCCACCCTTCTCCCCCACGACCTCCCTCCCTGATTGCTCTTCGTCCTCCCTCGGCTCCCCTTCCACGCGTCACGCCCGCTTCGTCCCCCCTCCCCCCTTCCCTCTCTTCCCCATTCTCTCTTCCCACTCGTTCACACCCCCTCACGTGTCTGGCATAATTTGCTTTTGTGACCCATCTTTCACACCCTCCACACTGCCTCCTCTCCCCCTTCTCCTCATACGCTCCTCCCGTGCAGCTCCTTTGGTGACTTATCATATTCCCTTTTGACCCAAACATCCTCCCACATTTTCCACATTCGAACTTCACCTGTTCGTCATTCCTGCGGTGCATCCGCTTTTCGTGCATGGTTAGCCCCGCTCTACTCCTGCACACTTTTCCGCACCCCTCATACCTACATTCCACCCCATCATTCACTCTCCTCACATTCCTCTCTAATTTTTCTTCATTCATTCCCGCCTCATATCTGTGACCCTTCTGATTTTCCCATTTATACAGGTGATCCATACGCTCACTCACTTTCCTTTTCCAACCTTCTCTGTCACTTGTTAATCTCTCTACCTCTGTCCAATCCATCCCTGCGTTCCTCATTACTCTCTTCCAGTATAATACCGTCTTCCTTTTACGTCCCATCATCTTTCCTCGTCCTTCCAATTCCTCCCACCATCCTAATACCATTGCTTTTGTTATTCTTTCATTCCCCATGCGCATCACATGTCCGATCCTTTGTAGCACTCTCCTCTCAATTTTCCACTCAATAGATTTTACTCTCAACATTTTCCTCACATCATACATATTTACTCCCCTTTCTTGCATTTGTTTCAACGGTTCCCCATTTCTATCACTCCATACATACCGATAGCATTTGAGGCAAACCACCTACTTGTAAATAAAGCTTCATCATCATCCTCCTCCTCCTCCTCCTCCTCCTCGTCTACTTCTTCTTCGTCCTCTTCCAATTCGTCCTCTTCTTCATCATCATCCCGATACATAACGGGCATGTCCTCGTAGTCCGTCTCATTGGGGAGATTCTCCTTGTCGTCACATTCCATCATCATGGTGGGAACGGCGCGCATCACGGAACTGCGGTCGGTGGGAAAGGGCACAGAGGTCAGGGGCGGTTGCTCACGCTTGCATTACACGGCACGGCGCTTTATGTAGGCAGCTAATGCGGTGTGGGTTTTATCGATGGATAAGCCTCAAAATGTCAAAGTAAAAAAAACAAATAACTCAAATGTGGAATGCAGTGACTTTCCACAGACAAATCCGGAAAAAAAAACACAACTGGCCTCATAAATTGCAACAGGCCAGAGAGTGTCAAAGCGATCCTCAGACAGGCAGCCAGCGTCATATCGATGGATAGTTTGCAGATTCGGGACCGCTTTTGCAAACCCGCCTTTAGCTTTGCCTGTCATAGGCACAGTACTGACCCGCAGATCAAAAAGGGGCGATGATGAATCCACAATGTCCCGCATTTCGAATCTGTTTGGACGCTGACCTCTCAAACCTCTGCATGGTAAGGGCCAGCGTCTTGTTCAGCTCCTCGATGATTCTGCTGGGCGGGTGAAGCGGAACGGCGAGTGTTCCGTACTGCAGCGAGTGCCCGCCCGCGGGAGCGTGGCCGGCGGGGGCGCCGCACTTCTGGAAGGCCAGCAGAGGCGACAAGGGTTCCGTGCTCCCTGCAGGTACGCAGATCATGAGCTTCTTCGGAGGTAGAGGAGGCGATAACTTCCCCGACATGCACGGCAACTTTACCGGGGTACCATCTGGAAATCGATGAAAGAAACGGGGAGCTTGTAAAAGGCCCAACCTCAGTGAGGAATCATCACGCAGGCAAATGTACCTGTACTGTGGTTTGCGATCCTGGTCAAGGGTTTGGGCGGTAGCGCAGGAGGTTGCTTGTGTAACGTGGGAGGTCTGTGCAATGTTGATTCCGTATCGCCGCCGCCTGGATACGCAGAAGGCTTTTTTTGGGGGGGGGCCTGGTTCAGTTTTTGGGTGTGGTCCTGTTGACTTGTACTCTCAGCGGGGATCTCAAACTCAAGTGAACCTGAAGATAAACCAAGAGAAATGAAGTGAGGTCTTGGGTTTGAAGTTGGACTCTGAGTTTGCATGCTCTCCTTGCGCTCTTCGTGTCGGGTGCGACCAAAATGTTTTGAAAGACCGTTGTCAATCCTGACGTATGGCAGAAACCGATTGATCAGCCCGTTCATTTAAAAACTATCTTGACGTCCTGCTGGACACGTATATCTTGGACCGGCCGCAAATCAAGTCGGCAGTGTTCAGTATAATTGGTCAAGAAAATGGACGGAAAGCACATGAGGCCTCAAAGCTCCGGATGGTCTGTTGCCTACCTCCACTTGCAGCCGCTCCTTCCATTGGCTCAGTACCTTCGGATTGCGACGAGCTGCACACGAGCACTGGAGAGCGGCCATTTTGCAGCTTCTCGTCCTCGCGGAGCGACGACGAACTGTCTACACAAGCATAACACAAGAGCATGGCCGAATGACTAAGCCGGACGGGGATTTGGATTCATTTAAGAGACAGAAAAGGAAAAGTTGAGGCCGAACTGCATCTCGTATTCCATAAAGGCTTTTCAAGCCTGTTTCTCGAGCGCTGCCTGTTTTCCACGTCTCCCTCCCTGCTGCAGCACAGTTGATGTTCATGATCAGAAAGAGAACGATCCCGATCATTTGAACTTGGAGCAGGGACACATTTAAAACATTCGGGCAAGCGCCCCTCAGCGAACAGGATTGGGGTCGGGTCGCGGGGGCAACAGCTTTAGCAGGGAAGCCCAGACTTCCCTCTCCCCAGCCGCTTCTTTCAGTTCTTCCCAGAAGATCCCAAGGCAATCGATCTCAGGCCAGCCGGGAGACACGCGTGTTCTGCCGGTGGGACGTGCCCGGAACACCTCGCCGGGGAGGTGTCCAGGACGCATCCAAATCAGATGCCCGAGCCACCTCATCTGGGTCCTCTTGACGTGGAGGAGAAGTGGCTCGACTCTGAGCACCTCCCGGATGACTGAGCTTCTCATCTCATCTCGAGGGGAGAGCCCCGACACCCTGCGGAGGAAACCCATTTCGGCCCCTGATATCCGAGATCTCGTTCTTTCGATCACGACCCGCAGCTCATGCCCGGAGGCGAGCATAGGAACGGTAAACGGAGCGGTAAACCTAGAGCTTCGCTTTTTGGCTCAGCCCTTTCTTCAGCACGACAGACCGATACAAAGTCCTGCCAAAGAAATCGCGTGAGTGAATCACTGTTGTTACCACCGATGGGAGGAGCCCAGAGCCAACCCCGTGAACATTATTCTCGGATTTAATGAGCCATTTAAAAGCCTGGATGCAAATAAAATAAATGGATGAAACCATTACAGAGGATTGATTGACTTCAATCATCCATTGTCCATGGATTAAGTCTCATCACTTGTGCACCAACCGAAAAAGACCGCCCAATTCTGGACGAGGGTTTGCGCTCACCTTTGTCAAGAACTTCCTTCAGGACGCCTTTCTTGATCAGCTCTTCTCTGCTCTGCCTTGTAGACATTTTTCTCTCCAGCACTGCGAGAGAAAGTGTCAGAAACCAGGCTAGTCTCATTTATCAGGGTGCGTTGAACACGAGACTTGACTTCTTCCTGGAATTACTGAACACAAATATTCCATTTCCATTCCATATATAGCGAAGCCCTCTTCATCGCCGTTGATATGTTCCAGACCCACCCGCAGTCGGTGAAAAGCCGCCATACGGAGAGCCCGTATTAAAAAAAATATCAGGTCAGGAGATGTCGGGAAAACTTCAAGTCAACTATGGGCGTGTGAAGACTGATTAAGGGCTATAAAAATAATGTGACTTGACTTGACCGTGTGTGATTTCTAATTTGAGATGTGTGTCAAGCATTTTAAATGACACTTGCTAAAGCGTGGCGAGATCTATCGTCCTGCTGTGTTCTCTGTTTGATGCATTTGTTGGAGTGCTGCCTGTATAGAGCGCATGCTGTTAAAACGCATCGCGTCTTAATCCGTCAACACATTCGACGGAAGCGTTTTCAGTCCTCACCGGCAGAAGTTTGCTTGAACTTTTCACTCTTCTTCTTCCTCCATTTCCAGGGTTTAAAGAGGCGCCCCAGGGTGGCAAATTTACTCCGCCGCCTTATTGGAGGCGTGTGCGTGCCAGGTACCAGTGAATCCGAGCGCATGGCCGCCAGCCTTTCGACTTCTTCAGCTGTAACACAAGTTGTCAACAATTGTCAACATCGACGGAAACGCGTGACCCTGCCGTTTAAAGAGCTAGCGCGAGCATTTATTCGCCCGTCCCTTTCCGACAGATCTTGCCAGCTGCGTCCCAAGTGTGCATTCGCGACATCAGCGTCACAGAGTGGCAATTGCTGTGGACAGTGTTCAATTTCTTTCTCATCGAACTGACTTATCCCCCGATTGTGACAGGGAGTAAGTAAGGAAGACTGGAGAAGTGGGGCTCCAGTTTTGGCCACATAAAAGCACGTGATGTCGTGGCTAACATTGAAGTGTGGCTCGACGGTTTATGTGGTGTTGAGCCACAGCGGCGAAGAGGTTTCACGACCCGCTGCCAACCCCGCTAGTGACAAAACAAATGTTGGTTCACCAGCTCAGCGGCCGCCGTCAACGGCATTCAACCCCCCCACCTTGACATTCTCTGACCCACTTCCCCTTCCAGCCCGCACTAGTTCACCGAGTTTTGTGGTCGGCCAGTGTAGCACCCCGATGTGACTGTCAGTGGCCAAACAAACCTTCGCCTGGAAAAACAAAACAGCAGATTCATGTGAAATGAATCACGAATTCTACCCGGTTTGTCAACAACTCTGTTATCCCGGCTTGAATGAGCAGTGCTTCAATGCATCTTCTTGTGATGCGGGAACGCCATCAAGGTCTCCTCTCCCTGGTCGTCCCGCATCCTGGGGTGTGAGAACAGCGGCGTCCATGTGTTCAATGTCTCTGACTCACATTGCAGGGCCGCAATCTTTCAATTTTAGCTCCTACGGATTATCTCACAAATGTCCTTGCTAACCTCACCAATCAAGGAAATACTGTGTGTGTGTGTGTGTGTGTGTGTGTGTGCAATAACGTCACTGTAAATGCCCTTAATATATGCACACGCACTACCATTAAAATAAAGGTGGGTTACAATACACAGAGCTTTTTCCTGAGTGGGGATGTCCCATATACAGTACACAACATGGCTATTCAATTAGATACGTGTTACACTTGCCCAATAAAGGGGGAAAAAAGCCAAGAAAGAGTACTAACGGAATTAAAACAATACAAGAGTGAATTCCCACCCCAACGAGTGATTTTGAGGGAGAGCCTTTTGCACAGTCCTGACCTGGTCATAAAATAGTTTGTCACCATCCTGTGCAAAACACATATGCACGTTTTTTGTCAGTGGAAAAAAAACAATGTTCCATTCATGGGGTGTCCACCTTTCACACAGGACTGCGCCCTGCTTTAGCTAAAAAAAAAAAAACACGGGCAGCACTTTTCAAATGTCCTCCTTCAACCAGGCTTGGCAACCAAAAATAAAGCATCGCCTACTCGGGGGGAGGTGCTACTGTGTTTGCTTCGTATTGATTGTGACCGACGAGGGAAAATGGTTGAAAAGTGGAATCGACCAGATCACAGGTTGAAGATTGAAGATGACCGACCCGTTCCCCCTCCCCAGTGTTTCAGTCGGAAAAAAACTGTGCGGTATGTGTAAACCTCCGCCATCGACATTTGATCGTTCACGCAGATCGACGAAAAGGCGGCGTGTCGCCACGAGTCGTCGTCAATGCACAGCGTGTGATTGGGATTTGTCTTTTTTTATTTTCCTGGGGCGGGGAGGCGGGGGGCAGTCATGATGTGGAGGATGATGCACGCCGATCCAAAGGAGAGGCTTTTTGTTGCAGCGCCACTGGACAGTGAGCAGCTTTGCATCGACGCCTTAGCCAAGCTCTTTTCCAACCAACGTGATGACGACGATGACTTTTTTGCCGAATGGGAGGAAGAGCAAAGAGCTCATTTGCCGTATGCGTTTCGGAGAGCGACGCTTTAGCTGCGCGGCCTTTGTTGATTATCATCGTGACCATGGCAACAAAAGCAAACTGTCACCGTGACAAGCGCAGCAGCAAATCAGCACCATTTGACATCCATGCCTCATATTTCTCCCCGCGGCATGATAGCATTTCGCCATAGTGAAGCGTACCCTTCGAGACTGGTTCGGCATTCTTCTTTTAGTAATTGCCTAACTGGAATTTCATTCATTTAAACATTCATTTAAAATAAAAAGCATCCCATTTGGAGCGTTTTCCCGTGGGCATGAGTCACTGTGAGCTCGGTATCCTCCAACGTGCGGCCGAGCATCATGGGTACCGCCAGCGCATAATCACGACACCCCGGAGTCACGCTGATGTCTCGGGGGCTGGAGGTCGCTCACGATGACGCGCTTGACGATTTGCGTCGTCCCCATGAGGCAGCAGGTGTAAAACAAGATGACATGCCGACTTGGGCTCATCACCCTTACCTGTCTCCAGGTGCAAAGAGATCCTCGCTTCATTGATGTAAGGCGTGTCACTCTTGGAACGAACCCTCCGGATCGGTCTGCGGTCTTCCTGCTCCGCCGCCGGGGCCGCCGCCGCCATGTCCAGGGCCTGCCAGCCGGCCAACGTCCACAGGCGACCGGCGTGACGAGACTCGGCGCCGCCGCAGCCACTCGCGAGCGCTCACCCCGACAGACGGTGCAGCAGTGGGCGGGCTATTGTTAAGGCTGACGGCGAGGAGGAGGAGGGAGAGAACTGGGGGGGGGGGGGCATGCACGTCTGTGCTATTTGCCTGCAACGTCGGACTGAGCTTCACACGCTCATCTTCAATGGAAAGTCAACATTGTCTGTGCGTTCAGGTGGTTGTCAGATGGCGTGATGTCATATCGGATGAATTTGGGTTTCGGACAGTCATGTAGCGGTTATCGTATACGGCAGTAAGTGCTGCGCGAACTTTTTACATCCATGACTGGCATTATCATGCAGTCGGCGTAGTCACTCCAAGTGTTCATCAAAAACGAGACCGAGATTTTCTACGTCAAAAGTATTTCCTTTTATTGTAAGTTTAAGAAAGAAAATGAATCCGCTTTGGGTGTTTGTTTTAAAATCAAAAAAGCAGTCATTGATGTAACTATTAGGGCACCGTGTCCTTCCTACCACTACTGCGCAGATATTTGTTTGTTCTGAATTTGCAATAATTTGACCTAACCACTTTGGAATTGACGGAGTAAAAAAATGAAACGCTCTCCACACGCGCCCCACTATGACTCGCAGTAAGTGGTACGAGTGCTCCCTCTGCTGGTCTCTTTTTCCAACGTTCCTCATGACCGAGCGTTCGTTCTGATTTCCGCTTCTAGCGTTATTTGTGCAACATGCAATTAGTTTCTCTTTTTGCTCGATATTGAATGTTGACAGTAACCGGAAATGTCAACGAATACTTGCAAATAAGAACAAAGTACGGGTGTAACAGACGGGACACCCGGAAAAGGAAGCGTTCCGGTTCTGTTGACAACACACTTTGACAGGTAAGAGGAAGCTTGGAACTCGGGCTTGGAAACGAACTTGGAAACTTTGAAGTATGCATACACATCGTTGCGGTTCCATTCGGTAAAGGCCACGAACAACCCCCGGCTACTGCCAGAAACGGTTTGCCTATTTATCCGAATCAAGGTACTAGCCTAGCTCCGAGTAATAGCATAGTTAACGTTTACCAATCTACATTGACGCGAACGAGTTTTGAGTGACACTATCGGAATGGTACTATTTTTAATCTAAGAACGTTTTACTTTTTCGGTGTGGTGATGTGGAACGTACTTTGACGTAATAAACAAAATGTATACTGTATCCCTGAACAATTCAACTAAATCATTGTAAACCTGGCACGGTTAACAAACCCGTTTGATTGTTTGTATGTTGAGTACCGTAAAATCAGACGTCAATCACTAATGAACCGTCTGGTGAGAGTCACAGCGGGCGCGCATTAGGTCCACGTTGTTTCGTAGTGTAAGTTGAGGGGTTCGTAGTTTTGAATGGATGGCTGTACGTTAGCAATGGGCAAAAAGGAGACATGGACTTCGTTTCAACGCAGCTTTTCTTTTCCAACGTCTGCTCCGTAACTCACGAACAAACACACCTTCTTCCGGTAACGAAAACACTTCCTGCTTCTCTTCAGCCAATCAAACGCAAGCAACATTAGAACGTTTTTAACAATTATTAAACAGAATACAATTTAGGTAACTATAACATAAAGGAATATAATGCTCAGATATAAAATGAAAATAATTAATCATTTAACATAAGCTTACACTAGCAGGAAAGATGCAGTTGTTATATGGCAGTATTGACTCCAACTCAACTGGGATGCAAAAGGCATGAAGGAAGGCTCTGACTTCAAAGATAACAATGCAATTTATTCCTAGTCACTGAAGCCTGATGGTTGTACCGCAGTTGACCTCCAGACGCCTAATCAACTTTTATACTCTCCTGAGGAAACGCTCAGACAGCCAAAACATGACCAGACCCAGTTCGGGTAAGAGCACAGGTGACAGGTTCGCATTGTCTTCATATAAGAGAAGAGATGATGAGTAATGATTGGCGCTGTGGGGATTGCCTTTTCTTGCACAGACCTGGCGGCATTTAGGGAGATCTTCTCCAAGGCCTCGAATATCGCCATCCTCACCGGAGCGGGTGTGAGTGCGGAGAGTGGAGTCCCCACCTTCAGAGGGGCGGGGGGCTACTGGAGAAAATGGCAAGCTCAGGTTTGCATCCTTTCTTAAAATGCTCATCATCTGTTGCACGTCATCATTTGGCTTGCAAAGTGTGACACGCTTCAGTCTGATGCCGTCACTGTTTTCGTCATCAGGACACATTTGCAATTTGTTGGGAATTTGAGTGTGAAATGCTAAATGACAAAATACGGATGCCCGTGGAATAATATTGAATGGTACAAATGAATATGGAATTTTTGGGTTGGATGTGGGCATGTTGAAATTTTTTTTACCAAAGTGAGCAACTCATGTAAATGTTCAAATGAAGTAAATCCAAAGGATTTTTTTTTCCTGTCAGGAGAGTTGTAAGTGGAGAAGCTTGACCTAAACAGAAAAAAGGGCAACTTGACTAAACCATTAAAAAAAAAAAAAAAAAAGAGGGCGACTATCAACCATCATATTAATAGTTGATAGTGAGAGTCTTATGGGAGTATGAAAAACATGCACAGATGCGACCAGATGATCATGGCAAATCAGGCTGCCTTGTGATACATGGCCACAGAGAAAAAAAAACTTTTTTAAGGAGGGGTGCGTATTACATGTTGACATTAATTTTACCACTCATATGTCAATGAAAATGACATCTTTTCACACGACAAAGACCGAGTAGTTGTACTGTATTTTAGTTTTACGATGTAGCAGCTAACCTCTCTGGATGCATCCGACGACGGCTTAGTGGAGAGCTGGAGCCCGAGTGACTTTGATATCGAAATTCTTGGAGATGAATTTTGCCACTGTGCCCCCCACCCCTCCTCTTTAGGAGCTCGCCACGCCGGAAGCGTTCTCCCGAAACCCATCCCGCGTCTGGGAGTTTTACCACTACCGTCGTGAGGTCATGCTTACGAAAACTCCGAACCCCGCTCACCTGGCCATCGCCGAGTGTGAGGAGCGTCTAGGCAGGCAGGGCCGCGGAGTCGCCGTCATCACTCAGAACATTGATGAACTTCACCGCCGCGCTGGATCCAAAAATATCCTCGAAATTCACGGTAAATCCTGCAACAGACCAATTGCCTTTGAAGACGAAATATGCAAGCGGAATGGCAGTCAGTCAATTGGTCGAGCTTAGTAGAATCAAGACGGACTAAGAAATCAGGACCAGCTTGACTGAGGTTTCGGTCTCAGTGTGGTAGTTCACGCTCGCTGGAATCTTTTCAAAATTTAGAATCGAATGTTTCTACGGACAATTTGTTCGACATTTCTGCTTTTGCAGTTGTTTCGCTATTAACCTGAAACAAAACAATCAACTGTTTTGTTTTCCACTCTCCGTATTTTTGTCTCTTTCTCTCTCCAGGCAGCCTGTTTAAAACACGCTGTACGAGTTGTGGTCATGAAGCCGCCAATCACAACAGCCCCATTTGTGCTGCTCTGGCGGGCAAAGGGTAAGTGAAACGGCAACTTGCCAGAGTTTGCTTTCGACTTTCACAAAACATGCTAACTGTATTTTGCGCAGGCGAATGCAGGCTGATTGGGATGTCTCACTTGAAATTCACATCCAAATAATTAACCTCAGTTGACATGACTATTGTCTGGTCTGACGAAACAACCGGCCCGACGTCGATTCATCTTTTGATGGAGAGATGGGGTGCTCCCTGACTAGTCAAGTTGCAGAACAAACAATCTCAATCAACTCAAGTGTATTGCTCGAGCACTTTCAAACAACCACCTCGGCTCGGCTTTTAGCACAAGATCTCACAAGTGTGTGTGTAGTCGGTACTTAACCACTCGTATCGAATCGCTTCTTCAGAGCTCCAGACCCGGATTCAAAAGATGCTCAGATCCCTGTCCAGGACCTCCCCAGGTAGGAAGCCTCGTCATGTGTTTTGTGCTGTGTGTGAACGTCTGTTTTTTTTTTTCCAGGTGTGAACAAGCCGGGTGTTCGGGTCTTCTGAGACCAGCTGTGGTTTGGTTTGGAGAGGCTCTGGATTCGGACATAATCATTCGAGCGGAGAAAGTGCTAGATAACTGTGACCTCTGCTTAGTGGTGAGTGTTTCTGTGCTGCAGCGCTCTAACGTTTCGGGATATGATCAACCGTCACTCCACAACTGAAAAGAGTTTCCAAAGAGAATTATAGCACACCTTTTACTCGGATTGAGCAATTTTGAAAAGTAATCCAATTGCATGTTTTTTTCCCCCCACTAATTGCGATATTAGAGCGAGAGAGAGAATGAGGCTGTTGTGTGACCACACAGGTTGGCACTTCGTCTGTGGTGTATCCAGCAGCCATGTTTGCTCCTCAAGTGGCCGCAAGAGGCGTCCCCGTGGCTGAGTTCAACATGGAAGATACACCGGCCACCATGTGTTTCAAGTGGGTGGCGTTCTGCTTTTCGTTCCTCTGAAGAGTTGAAATCATTTATAGTGACAGCATTTGGATTTTTCGCTTTTCAGGTTTCACTTTCATGGCCCTTGTGGGACGACCTTGCCTGCTGCCTTAAGTCCCCATGCGTCTGAAAAACACTGAAAACGATGCACGCTGAAGCAACTGCTCAAATTCTGGATGCTTATTCGAAAGAACACAACAATAAGAACTGATTATTTGCTCCAAGGTGAGTGCTGAGGTTGTCAAGAATCTGAAGCCAGCATGCAGCAGATTTAAACATTCTCCAGTGCAAGTTACTTCGTTTTTTGTTTTTTTTTTGGGGGGGGGGGCGTGTTAGCCTTTGTAATCTTAGATTTCCTCATTTAATCACGTGAGGAATGCGAGATACCCATAAAAACCTTTTGGGGCTTCATGTTTGTACAGATTTATGCAGAGGTCTCATCAGATCACCGTGCGTCTCTTGCATATTGAATGTGTGGCAGTAGGGGGCAGTGTTAACACGCTGCTTTTTGTTTCCATCCAGAAAGATGATGGACAGGTTGTATTTGTGCATGTGCTCATTATAATACAGTATCTTGAGACAGCATGTGCACTGATGAAAACTGACAGTACTACAGTTTCATAAGTACTGTGTATGAAAATGTCAATTCGCATACCTGTATTAATAATAATAATAATGATAATAATAAAAATATACACACACATTTTCTTAATTTGAAGACTTCTCTACGTTTCCGTGCGGCGCACTCGCCTTCTGCACTGCAGCATTATTCGACATGCTTGAGCTGCTCATTTCAGTTTCCGCTCGTCCCCTTTATCTTTGCTCTTTCTCGGGTGTAGCTCTCGCATCACGCCTTCACTTTCACTCCCGTCTGTACGCCAGCCGTATGCTTGCCACGATGAGATGTTATTGCCTCCATCGGCTGCTCATTAGAGAGTGGATGATGGTCCGCCGGTCCCCTCGTGACTCTGCGCCAAAAATAACAGCCAATTTCCCGCCCGCTCAGCCATGATTTCATGCCAATCTTGAGTTGTGTTGCTCATATTGCTCGGGCTTGTCAATGTGAGACCGGAGTGGCACAACGGAAAAAGCAAAACAAGGGTGAATACCAAGACGAGTTCAGAGCATGCGTCAGAAAACGCTCGTGACTCGCTGACTTCGATGCACTTCTTCGATGAGCAGGTTGTCATTTCTCAAGTTGTAATTTGAGATATGTTGAGTGAGAACTGGGTGGGAGGCCAGTCTCGGAAGTTGACGTCATCAAGAAGAAGCGAGAGTTGTGGCAGGGCAACTTGTGGCCGCTCGGCCGCGGCGACCGGCCCGCTGCGCTCGAGCGACTTCCCAACCGACCTTTTGCCTCTCAGTCCGAGTGTGCCGCGTTTGCCCCACAACGGTGCTTTTTAACAAGCTCGGCAGGATCCGGCGCTGCGTAATCTGCAGCGGATCTAAAAAGTCTACACAGCCCTGTTGAGATGCCAGTTTCTTTGTCATATTCCCCCCCACCAAAAAAAAAAAATCACACCAAGATGAAATCATTTCAAAACGTATTCCACGGTGTTGTGTTGGCACCGAGAATACCTTTTGGAATTACGGCCAAAGTAAAATCCAACTTGCTCTCATCGGATCATGATTCATTTTCTCACAGGTTTTTGGTGCACTTTGGTAACAGATGTGATCTTTACAGATGTATTGTATGGTCCATTGAAACCCAGATTGAACTTTTTGGCCATCATTCCCAAAAGGTCTCCTCATAAAAACAACACCATACCTACACTTTCAGCATGTGGCAAGTGGCGGGAATTCTGATGAGTTGGGAATAGCAGTCAGCATGAGCACAAAACCTGTATGTCAGCCTGTTTGAACAGTTGAACTTCACTTTTGGTTCATCAGAGACACTTTTGAAACGGCCGCACGTGTGGGTTGGTTGCCATTTCACATGACTTTGAATGGGATTTATTAGTGGTGAACACAGACACAATCCCCCAGTTCAAACACCATGATGTCTCTCTATTTCATTCTTTTTTTTTTTTTTTTTTTTTACTTCCCTGTCGAAAAGCGTTACATTTTCATTTGGGTTCCACAGGTTATAGGTTACATTAATGGTGCAAATTGTTTCTTAAAAGCTTTATCTTGGTATCAGTATATCACAAAATGCTGTCGTTTGAACGGGGGTGTGTAGACTTTTTATCAACACTGTAGCTGGTCATGAGGCACGCAGTGGGGTGTGTTCCTGCATCTGTGTGTGTGTGTGTGTGTGTGTGTGTGTGTGTGTGTGTGTGTGTGTGTGTGTGTGTGTGTGTGCGTGTGTACATTTCAGTAAGTATCTTTCAATTATGACCAGCCAAACACAAAGCCAAAGCCCCATCTCTCTGCGTAATCAGGGTGGAAAGACACACACACACACACACACACACACACACACACACACACACACACACACACACACACACAAACAAACACACATATGCACGTGCGCACACGCACACACACGCACACACGCTGGGCAGGGTTTAACAGAATTAAGATGACTGAAGCTGGTGCTCTTCCCAATCAGCCCAGATTAGGTTTTTGGAGTGAAAATCCTCCAGGGAAGCACTAATCCCTGACCGTAAGCAAAGCTTTCTCTTTCTGTATCGCTCTTGCCTGCACCCTCGCTTCCTCCATCACTCTATTTATAGCCCCGTTAAGCTTCTCTGCGTGCTCCTGTTTACATTTTCGAGCCCTTTAGATTTAATGGCCTTTTTTCTCTTGAATCTCCGGTTGAGGAATTAAAAGCAAGAAATGTCTGTCGGTCAGCGACATGCTGAAAACGGGGGAGCGGGGTGCACAGTTTTGGGCGAGTTGACGAACGCTCGCCAGTCAGATCGAGTTGCAGCATTGAGGAGCGAGGGAGCCGTGAAGTGACAGCCGCTGTCAAAATGCGAGCCGACCCCGGGATAAGCGGAAGAAAATAAACGCAGGGAGGGAATTTCCTTCGCCCTTTCTCCACGGGCGACAAACGGTCGGCATTTTCAGATCTCTGCCTATCAGGCGACCGAGCGGCTCTGCTCTGTGATGTCTTTTCCCAAAGTTGCCGTTTGGGATTAGACTCCATTTGGCGGTACATTAAGGAAGCGGATAACATTGAGCTCATGATGGCAACGCTACTCATCAGTTGCATCTGAGTCTCTGGGCCGGAGACACACAGCCACAACTAAGGCAGACGGGCTTTTTTACACCAGCCGTCTTGTGACGCAAACGGGCTGATTGCGCTTCACAAAGCTCGACCGCGTGCATCCGTCACTTTGGTTTTCATGCGGGAAACCGGCGACGCTGTCAACCAGTAACATGATTTCACGTGATGGAGCAGCCTCCTCCTCCGTCTATTTGACACTCAGACCAGGCTCGCTTCCGCTTGTGCTTCCTGCCAAGTGTTAATAGCGTCATCAGATGTGAGGGCCACAGCTGCTCTCCCTCCGAGTTATTGGGCGCACGAATCGAGGCTGCAAAACTGCGACTTTATGACCTCTTTGGAGGGCCATTTGGATTGTTTCAGTCAAAGCATTGACCGGTGCTGTTCGGTCATGACGTGATTACATTTTTTAGAGGATTTGAATTATCATTCAAAACAAACAAACTTGCTTTTTCCGAGTGTCGCAGAGTATGCACGAAAACTCCAATGTATTGAAATAAATTGCTTTGTCATTGCTAATGACGGAACCGGTCGCCAGCCAATCGCAGGGCACACATCGACGAACATTCATTCGCGCTCACAATCACGTGTCGTGCCCAATCAACCTGCTATGCGTCTTTCTGGAATGTGGAAGGATACCCGAGTACCTGGAGAACATGCAAACTCCACCCAAGGAAGGCCGGATCCAAAATCGAACCCTGCACTCCCTCACTGTGAGACAGACGTGCTAACCGGTCACCCACTGTGCCGCTCTCTGACTAAAATATTGAGTAAAAATATGTTGACCGCTGTTATTAATGTCAGGAGGAGGGGCGAGGGGGGGGGGGTTCTGTGGTCTCGCTTAGCTCTCCCCTCATTAGCGTCTCCTCTGCCAAATAAGAGCTCCGATCTGCCAACAGTGGGCGCAGTAATTCACGCAGGCGCTTAAATATTTACTTTGGGGAGCCGTCATCAGTCAGCGAAGACATGCGGAGCTCTCGGTGAGAATGACTGTTTGTCATGATGTCCCCCAGCTTTCCTCACACTTTGTCTCGAGAGTTTCACCAACCCGCTGCTCAATGTTCCATGTGCCGGTTGGACCGTGAAGTCGACCCCAGGCGGCGGGCACCCGAAACTTCCTTGCTTCCGTCCCTCTGCCTTGCTCCTGCACGGATCAGTCCGGCCGCCCGCTGCTCCCTGATGTGGAAAGAATGAAATCCTTGAACCACGGTCACAGAACGGGTAGTACGAACAGATGTGTTAAGAGTCACAGCTCAGGTCAACCAAGAAAAAGTGACGCACTCCGCCCGCAGCAAATCCGGACAACACGAAAAGGGAATTGTGCGGTCCCCTCCAAAAGTATTGGGATGGCAAGGAAGGTGACTTTCTCACTTTGTTTTTATTGAAGACATTTGTGTTGTGTGTGTGTGTGTGTGTGTGTGTGTGTGTGTGTGTGTGTGTGTGTGTGTGTGTTTTAGTAAACATTTGTTTGATATCAAACTGACACAGTGACTGAGAATAGGAGTGCATTTCAAGCCCACTTTGCGCTTCACCTGAGACAAATCCTGGTAGATATCCCATCAGGGTGACCGTAATCCTACTTGAAAGTCCACCGTGACCTTCATCGGCTTCCAAAAGTGGTGCAGGAAATCAATAGCTTGTCAATTCCGCTGGGAATTGTTATCGTTACAATTTGCCATAGGTTGACGTTTTAATGGTGCGGGGAGAATTAAAACCTCATTTTTAATTGGACTAAAAGTCTTCCATTGCTTCTGGCGAAAAAGGTGCTTGACAGGCAAATTTGGAAGTCATCTGGAATTGCAGTTTTTCAGTGCAACGTTCCGATTGTCGAGTACTGAGCTCCACTTATAATTTCACCCATCGGCACTGTCGACAGAAATGATTATTCATAATCATAAATACACGGGCAATCTGGCTGGCTTTATTTTTAACTTTCAAAGGCACTGCCCGTGCCAAATTAAACTGTACATAGGAGTCGTGCGCGCGCAATTTTCAGCTTCCCTTTGACATCTCTTGCTGAGGGAGATGAGAGGAGCTGACACACAGAATTAAAAATATCTCTCTCAATAACACTCCCTCACACACTGTAAATTGAGGTGAGAGAGAGAGTGCGAGAGAGAGAGAGAGAGAGAGATAGAGCGAGAGAGAGAGGTGCAGCCAAGAATTTGAGGCCCTGTGAAAAATGGGGCCCATCACTTCAGTGCCACAAATTGAACAAAATATTTTCCATGGCACCTGTCAGTCACAGAAGCTTTGAATCATCATCAATTTTCTCCCCTTGCACACACAGACACACACACACACACACACACACGTGCACGCGCTCACGTTTCATCGCTGTCAGGTCTGTGAACAGGAAGGCGCAATGCCGCCTTCCCGGGTTTAATGGGGTGTCAGAGTTGCACCGACATTTCCCAAGTCGATTGTAGTTTTTCAATATCAACTCCAGACACACACACAACAACACATCCTCGAGCTGAGTACAGCTGCCATTTTGCACACCCCCCTTTAGCCACACGGTGATGGGGATTTCGCACTGGTTGACACGGGTGGGGGCGCTGTGGCGGTGCCGTCACCTCTGAATCTGTCAACCGCGCCAGCCTTACTTTCATGTCAGAGCCTCAATTTTAAGAAATGTCAGCGAGCACAGTGAGCCGGTCGTGCGGGGGGGTGGGGAGTGGGGGGGAGCTGCATCACCGCGGCCAAGACGGATACAAACACCTCAGCTCGGCACACCAGCTCAAAGCATCCGACAAAGCGTCGGAGGGAGAGCCAGACAGCGAAGGAAAAACCGAGTGAGCCATTGTGTTAGATTGGGAAACACCTCAGCGGCATATCAGTCATCACGGCAAGTCTTACTGCCTGTGTTGCCATGGCAATAGGGGACTGTCAGGCATCCTGGAGGGAGGATGGTCCAAATATCTACAGATGTCACTTACTTCAGGAGACAGAAAAAAATGGGGCGGGGGGGGGGATCTGCGTGGCTGTGTATGTGTGTTTGCACGTTCGCTGCCTATTTCACAGCAAATTATGATGAGCCGTCTTCTTTATGTGAGACGTAAATTCCTTTTAAAAAAAAAAAAAAGAGGCTGTTCAATGCCACTCGCAGTTGAAGTTTGCTGCCAAACAAGCCGAAAACACGGTGTGTGTTGACTAAAACCAAATTGCCTGAAGAAAGACCACGCTTGCCGAATGCTAATTCTACTTAGCATCTCCGTTGCAGTGCTTTTATCAATGGACTGAACACAAACGGTTGATCTGGCAATAGGAGAGTCCTGGCAGCCATCTGTACAGCTCATATGAGTGCGTCTTTTCACTGAAGGTCCGACTTGCTATCCCGTCGTGCCTCTTAATGTTGTGATGTGGTTCCTTCTGGCTAAACCATTTTAGACATTGAGCCCAAAGCAATTGGCTGTGAACATGTTGAATTTTAGCTTCACATGAACTTTTTTGTTGATGAGCCAGTCCATTGTCCTTCTCAGACACCTTAACAATCGGAGGCACGTGTAGCAAAAGTAAAAGTCATTGGGTCTCGAATTCCAAAACAGATGCATTTGCACTGATAAACAGATCCCCCCCCCACATTAATCATTTCGATCAGAATGAAGACTTTCCTGAGGAGGATTCGCTTGCGAAAATGTACGATCATACGAAAAGCGTTTGTGGCGTTCCTGCTTCGGTGAAATTTGCGTGTTTTGATGCAGGCGCACGGTGCTACACCATGCACCCGCTGGTGTTTTCCGAAATACGTGCGAGAATGTGTGAGTGTGGCAGCGGACGTCCAAGTGTTTCCGTAGCACCTGAGCTACGTCATCCCTCCAATGAGCTCTGGCTCTCGCCCAGAGTGTCCTGTGAGGTCGACGTGACCGCGCTCCTTCTTGATAGGAGGCATGTCGTTGGCATCCGAATCAGATGCTTGAAGCGCCTCGGATGCAGCAGCCGCTCCATTCCAAGCGCCTCCCGGGGTAACTGGATTATGTCACTCCGTCTGTTAGCATTAATCCGGATAATTTGGCTGTCAATTATTTTTGGGCATCCTTATCAATATAAACCTGGACTGCGGAACCTCCAAACTCACATTCCTTTCAAAGCATGGCACACATACACACACACAAAAAAGGCAACTAGCTCCTGAAAAGATGTGAGTCTGCTTGCTGGCTACTGTTGACATGCTCTTGAGCAAAGCATTGTCTTCACCACCCCAGATGGAGCGGTATGGGCGACTTTCAGCACGAGCACCTCTGTCATTCTGTATCGCTCGTGTATGTTTTCCCCCTCTGCTGTGGTGTGTAACACAACGTATAATGGACATCGTAGTGTGTGTTGAATTTGCCCTTGAGGGACACCGATGAGAAAAGCAGATCGCCGCCTAAAAAGATTCAATGAAATCCACGTCTCTCTGTCCTGGCGATAGAGTAACATACATTGTGTGGGAAGCCTACAGCACCAATTCAGAACAGACGTTATCTTGCAAATATATATATATATTTAAAACAAAAAAAACAAAAAAAAATTTGGTATACGTCCAGATGCACAGTAGTAAAACACATTTGATATTTTGGTTTGTTTGGTCAATTCCACTTCCCAAGTGGTTGGTTGTTCCCACATGAAACCACGTGTAGGCTGCCATTCACACACCAAGAGGCAATGTGCACAATCCGTGGATAAAAGATGCAAATTTGGACAAAACATGCCCAAAACCGCACGCCATCACACCTTTTCCCCGAGTTGGTTGGAATCTATTTTTAAACCTCACACCGGTTGTTGTTGTTTTCAAAAAGCTTACAGTGCTCGAACGCTGAAATAGCGTTGGGGGGGTAAAAAAGACCAAATTCTCGCCATGCACGCTTGGTGCAGCCGCAGCTATTTTTAGCCGGGAACGACATCTCCTGCGACTGCAGACGCTGAGGGGAAATCACCCGCGATGCGTTGGAGCCGCTTTCACCCCAAATACGAGCCGCCGCATCCGTGAGAGCCTCTTGCAGAGGAAAGCGGCGTCTCCTGCACGACTAAGAAATGCTGCAGATGCATGATGGAGAAAAAAAAGCACGTCATGATATTTTGGGCGTCGCGGCGGCCAGTGGCGGGATGTTGTGATTGTCACCATTTTGCAAATTGAAGGTAATCCCTGACAGTGGCAGTCACCAGCAACCCTTTCACCCTCATGTGATCGCACTACATATGAGAGAGGGGGGGGGGTCGTGAGAGAGAGAGAGAGATGTTCACTTTTCTGACAACACACCAAATATCGTCAACCTGTGGCCAGGGGCGCGCACGCCCCCTCCCTCTGCCCCCCCCTTCTCCCCCCGCTCCCTTTTCCACACTTTCCACGGACCCGTGAAGTAGGAGGGGGGTGCGGGGGGGTGGCGAAAAATTCCGAGCAGAAAGTTGAAGCGTCGTGCGCCATCCCCGCTTCGTGAATGGCCCCGTTATGGAGGAGATGCCGTTCCAGAGAGTCAAGAGGCGGCGGAGGAAGGGTCGCTGCCCGGCCGCCGCACCGCTGGACGCCATCGCGTGCGAGGACGAGTTCAACAGCCACGAGCTGGAGGCTCTTTTCCAGAACTACAACCTGAAGCTGGAGCAGACGGCCACGCTCAAGGCGCTGGCGGTGCTGATCGTCGCCGCGTCGTCGCTGTCCCTCGTGGAGCTGCTGTGCAACCCGCGCCTCAGCCTCTCCAAGGGCTCCAACCCGGTGCACTGCGTGGTTTTCCTCTCGCTCTTCATCGTGACCAACGTGAAGTACCTGCAGGTGACGCAGCTGCAGCAAACGGCCAAGCTGGCGCTGCTCTTCAGCTTCACCTTCGCGCTGCTCTGCTGCCCCTTCCCGCTGGCCCTGGCCACGCCGGAGCCGGCGGGCTCCCCCGCGCCCGAGCAAGGCGTGTGGCAGCTCATGCTGGTCACGCTGGTGGCGTACACGCTCCTGCCGGTGCGGACTCTGCTGGCCGTGCTCTTCGGCGTCATGCTGGCGACGTCCCACTTTATCGTCATCTCCACGTCCATCACCAGGAGGACGCGCGAGCTGTGGAGACCGGTAAGTGCTGCGCCCGCGTGTGCCCCCCCCACCCCACC
>NW_017804912.1:1167378-1174201 GCF_001891065.2 Hippocampus comes
GCGCACTCGCCCGCCACGGGCGCATTGATTGTCTTCATTGCGTCGTGCGGCGCAGGCATGTACTGAACCGCCACTGTCAACACCCGGAGCAATGCAGACGTGCATGGGGCGTTTGGGCTCCACATGGACGCCACGACGCTCGCTGTAAACTCGGTCAAGCTGCACGCTGGTCTAGTGAGATTTGACACCACCGAGCACCTTTCTAAAATCTGGACATGAACTTGGGACTCCACTCACGCCAACTGTGTTTATAGAGCACTTCAAAACGGCCACCGCTGTCGACAAACTGCTGTACTGGAGCAAAAATAACAAACAATAAATTGGCAATGAAGAATAACGGTCCAACTAAAAATCGAGGCTCATGCTGAGTCCAAAGCCAAAGAATAAAAAATGAGTTTGAAGACCAATTTTCAAGATGGGTTGCGAGGGGGTTGGCCGAATGTTCATTCCAAAGAGAAGGGAGCGCCAATGGAAAAGGCTCCATCCCCTCCGCGCCTCCGCTTAGTTCTCCGTACCTCTAAAAGCGTCCGGTCCGCAGACCTCAGGCAGTGGGCAGGGGTGGAGGACCTCAGAGGTGGGGCGAGGCCATTTCAAGATTTGAAAACAAATCATAGGACCTTCAAAGGAACTATATAGGGAGCCAGTGAAGGGATGCTAGAGTAGGAGTTATGTGCTCCCTCTTACAAGTAACAGCCAAAAGGCGAGCGGCAGCATTCTGGACCAACTGGAGATGTTTGATGGAGGATTGGCTGACTCCAAAGTCAAATGCATTCCATTAATCCAACCGGGATGTGACCGAGGCATATATGACTCTTTCAAAGTGCTCTTGAGAAAGGAGAGGCTTGACTTGAGTCAACCGCCTCAGACGTAAGAGGCTGGCTTTAACAGTGGCACCAATTTGCCGCTCCAATTTCAAATCGCTGGCCGGTAGTTTTGTGGCGCTGTCCTGCTTGCGGTGCTGAAAGCAGACAAGGATGAGTCCAGCGCAGCCTCTGTCTCCATGCACACCAAAATGTTGAGACAGCATGCAGAGCTTTCGTCTGTCAAGATGCGCTGGATGAGCAATCTAACTTGCTTTTTTAATTCAACTTTTCATGAAGTTTAGCACACCCCGAGAACACTTTTTTTTTCCCAAAACGACTATACGTAATGTAATACACACATGTTCAATTTTGATTGAGATGATTTGAGAACCTGTATGGAATGAATTTGTGTCATTTTTAAATGTCTCCCTTTTCCAACTGGGCATTTGCACATGCACCCATCCAGCTTTTTTTTTTTTTTTGCCCCGTCTGCTCTCTGTTTGCAGTTGGCGGCCAACGCGGTGCTTTTCAGCAGTGTCAATTTGTTGGGGGCGTTTGTGCGGATTCTGACGGAGCGTACGCAGAGGAAAGTCTTCCTGCAGGCCCGCACCTGCATCGAGGAGCGGCTCAGACTGGAAGACGAAAACGAGAAGCAGGTGAGGCGTGCGCACCGATGCCACGGCGGCGGACGGAGTGCAAATCACGCCAACCTTCCCAAAAGATCCCACCTCATCTTGCGCACGCGCGTTCACGGAGTCGCAGAATCGGCGGCGGTTTTGATTTGACGGCTTCGGGTGCGGAAGCATTCGAACAAGCTCCCTGCAGGAAGGCCGTCACGATGACGGCCGCTATTCAAGGAAAGAACAAGTACTGCGGCTTATCCCCAATTCGGCAGCCTTCTTTGCACACCTACCACGGCTGCAACTTGAGCGCGGGACACACACTCGTGGCCGCGTGCGCCATCGTCGTCACCGGTCATGTGTCCAAAAAACGTTTGACAGAATGTACGTTAGCCAAGACACAAAGCGCAAAGAGCCAAACAAGTAAGCCGCGCTTTGGAGGCGAGTTGATGATGGGCTGCATTTTTTTTTTTTTTCCCGATCCGTAACAGGCTCCCCTCCTGACAGGTAATTACACAAGCAGATTGCTTTCATGGTCGCCATACTTGAGGAAAGGTTACAGTGAAAGAAAACCCACGGGAGCTGATTGGGATCCATCGCAAGTAAGCCACGCTTTGGAGGCGAGTTGATGATGGGCTGCGTTTTTTTTTCAAGATCCGTAACAGGCTCCCCTCCTGACAGGTAATTACACAAGCAGATTGCTTTCATGGTCGCCATACTTGAGGAAAGGTTACAGTGAAAGAAAACCCACGGGAGCTGATTGGGATCCATCAAGCGCAAGCCGACAGCCCCGATTGCGAGCCGCGTGTCGACGATTTGAATGGCATCCGTCAGACTGACCTTTAGCTTTAATTGTTTTTAATTTTTTTTTTAGTCCAGATAAACATATAACCTATGGTGAGCCCTGATTTTTGGATATTTTACAAATTCCCTTCAACTTGGGACTCGCACGGAAGCAAAGCATTGCATTGTGTCATCTCACGTCAAGGTTTTCGGAACCTTTGGCTCGGTCTTGTGCGCACCGCTGATATTTTAGTCGTGTACCTGTTGAAAAGGAACGCAATCGCAACGCAAACAGTCACCATCAGCGAGTTTGCTCAGTTGTCATGGAGATGGACGTCTTGACATTCGTGTGTGTGTGGCAGTGCATACGGCGACGCCTTGTGGAATACGGCCATAATTATTCATCTATTCGTTTTTCACTTCCCATCGCGGAGGTTCTTTTGCGTTGACGATCAAAAAGTCGGTGCATTCAGCCCCACAAAAGTCACTTCAGACATGAGTAGCGGTCATCGGTTTACATACATGAATGATATGATTATTTTTAATGAATAGTTTGGGCTATTTAACTTAATCTTTCGAAATATGTCACGCATGTGAGGATCTCCATCCTTCCGTTCATTTCAAACGTACGCTTTGTCTTACAGCTGCGATGTTTAACTTGTGGTCACAAGGGAATGGAAAGGAATCTGTTTAACTTCATCTTTCGAAATACGTCACGCATGTGAGGATCTCCATCCTTCCGTTCATTTTCTACCGCTTATCCGCGGCCGGGGCACAGAGAGCAAGGAAACTCGGACTTCCCTCTCCCCAACCACTTCGTCCAGCTCTTCCCGGGAAGGCCTTCCCAGGCCAGCCGGGAGACAAAGTCTCTCCAGCGTGTCCCGGGTTGTCCTCGGGGCTTCCTCCCAGTGAGACATGCCCGGAACACTTCAGCAGGGAGGCGTCCGGTCCAGGAGGCATCCTAGTCAAATGCCCGAGCCACCTCATCTGGCTCCTCTCGATGTGGAGGAGAAGCGGCTGGACTCTGAGCCCCTCGCCAATGACCCAGCTTCTCACCTTATCTCTAAGGGAGAGCCCGGCCGGACCTCCTGCGGAGGAAACTCACGTTTGGCCACTTGGAGGCCAAAAGTGGCCAATTTACGGTCAGGACCCGCAGCTCGTGCCCACCGGTGAGGGTAGGAACGTCCATTGACCGAGAGCTTGGCCTTCCAGCTCAGCAAAACGTAAAACTTCATCAAGGAGTTGGGTGTGTCATTTCCCAAATGTTTTCTTCAAGTGACTGCAGCTGAGAGATGCTGCAAGTGTTTTTTTCATGACGATCCCTTTTTATCATTTCACGAAAATAACAAAATGTTGATTTTGCTCACCAAAACAGTATTTCTAACCCCCCCACCCCGCTCCCCCTTCTCAGGAGCGTCTGCTAATGAGTCTGCTGCCCAGGAACGTTGCCATGGAGATGAAGGAGGACTTTCTGAAGCCCCCCGAGAGGATCTTTCACAAGATCTACATTCAACGTCACGACAATGTCAGGTATGGGCTGTCATGACAACTTCAAGACATTTGGATCCAAATGCGGCCTCCTCACACATCAAGGTCAATGAATAGAAGGAGACCAATTAAGTCAAGAAAATGAGAACGGTGCGGCCACAGCAGACCTTGGATTTGATGATTAAACATCGGACGGACATGGTCGACAACGTTCAGTTGCGATTTCCACTAAATTGCCCCAGTTTTCCCCACGGATCAATCGAACCGATGCGTGATTCGTGAGAATTCATCCATAACACAAAAATCAAAGCATCTGGATCCAGGTATATTTTTAAGCAGATGTTCAGTGTACTTTTTATCAAAAAAAAAAAACAGATAGGTGTTTTTTATAGATCCCAACTATCTCCCCTCCCCCACCCAGAGTATTTCACACCGTTTGTGCTCTGCCCCGCCGTCTCGCGGCCTTCCGTTGCGCAACAGCGTGACCCGCGGTGCAGTGGCTTTTGAAGCTAAATCACACGGCGCGATTGTTTTGTCGAGCTGCAGTCATGAGCTTTGCATATATTTGGCTGCCCGACGGCCAGTCTTTGCTGCCAAAACAAGCGCGCAACACGCAAACGGCGAAACATCAAACGGGAGTTATTTTTGGTGCCTCCACAGCACATGTTGTCAAAAGCGCATCGGTCGCCATCATTGTGTGACTATCGAAAGCAAGATCACGCCCGCTATTGCTGTTTTTCTTGCGCCCGTTGTTTTTGACGCGCATCTCCTTGCGCATGATTCATCCCCTTCGCGTCATTCCAATTGGACCGTAGTGCAAAAAAAAAAATGGGTTTCCACGTCGAGCTGTTTGTTCAATGCAATTCCAGTGCGAGCTTGAGAGGCAGGCCGGGCCTCCCGTCGGGAGAACAGTGAGAAGATCGCATTACTTCTGAGGACTTCCTTTTTCTTTTGGTGTGCGTGTGTTTTTTTTTTTTTATTCGCCGTGTCTACATGCGTATCAATGTGAAGCTCGGCACAAAGGATTTGTGAGATTAAACAAAAAAAACAGTATTCTCACGAGTCCATCTGCCTGGTCAGGATCAGCGACCCGACTGTATTGTCAGTCAAAAACTTGCGCTTTCCATCGGCACCGAAACGAGTCAGCGAACGATCTCGTCTCCAAAAGAACCCCCCGGGCACGACTCCTGCTCCATCGCGGGCTCCGTAATGTCCTGATTTGTTGCCATCTGGCCTGTCTGAGGAAATCAAATTGGGGCTAAGTAGCTTTTCATCACCGTCCTCCGTTTCACTCAATCGGGTTGCCGACAGAATTCAGTTCCAACTTGTCATTCATTTGGTGGCGTTGAGCAATGAGATACCTTCGCTTATCACGTCGCGGTTCACTCTGATTATCCACGTCTTGCCAGCTGAGATTTTTATTTTTTTTTCCGGTATCCTCTTTTGTTTGTTTAGAATGCGTAGCAGGACGTCCATGAATCTGATTTGCATCTGACGTTTGAACCTCTCCTGTTCCGTCTTTCTCGACAGCATATTGTTTGCCGATATTGTGGGCTTCACGAGCCTGGCTTCTCAGTGCACCGCGCAGGAGTTGGTCAAGTTGCTCAATGAGCTCTTTGGGAAGTTTGATGAACTTGCTACGGTGAGTACATGATTTTTTTTTGGAGCTCTTAATATCAACCCCAAATTCAAATCACAAGTAAAATGACCGAATCATAAAATCCCTCCAAATATTTTGTGAGCTTCTGCAATTGCCTGTATTAGACAAAAAAAAAAAAAAAAGAAAAGATCAACAAGGAAGCCAAACGTATGATTAAATCTTGGCGCTCATTTACTATGCTGCACCAAACATCGAAATGAAGGAGGTCGCCGCCGCCGAAGGTCGAGACGGAGCAGTCGATGGAAAGGTTCCAAGTGGGAAAGAGGAAGGAAGTGATTTTTAGCCAGAGCGGGAGATCAGCACTGATTGTGTGTGCGTGGGGGCAACAGAGAGAGCGCGCGAGGCGTGAGCGCCACCGTTGTCCACTCTGCCAAACAGATGGAGTGACCACATAGAAGGAACTCTGGCCGTGCCAGAAAGAGTCTCAGCGACAACAATCCCGACCTTTCTGCCTCAATCTTGTTCCCGAGGAGGCTTTGTTAGCAGTTCGCCGCACCCTCATTGGACTCGATATTCCGTCTTGATTTTCGTGGCGGAGCAAAGCCTCGTTTTTGCCCGCTTGGGCATTTGGCAGACAGCTCGGCGCCACGCTGGCTATTCTGGCGTTTCCTCACCTGACTAGTTGGCAGGCGCTGCCCATCTAAAATGGAGCCCCCCTTTTTGGAACCACGTCAACTATCGGTGCCTCGAGTCTCGAGGTGATTTTGGTGAATTTGATGATTGTTTGTTCCTTTATCTGTGCTGACTCAGCTCAGCTTCAATTTGGAGGGTCATCTCTGCCCGTGTGAGGTCCGAGGCAAGTGGGGAAGCCGCGTGAAGTTATTTATTGACGTGCAGAATTGACAGTCGACTCTCAAAAGGAGAGTGAGAGCACACAAGGCGTTGACGATGGTGATGACTTGTCATCCATTCCTCTTCTTGTGCCACATCAAAGGAAACAAACCATTTGGACATCTGGTCAGGGTAGGATTCACTTTGACTGGAGAAAAAAATGGTGGTCCAGCAAGCACGATGCGCCAGAATTGTGCCCCAAAATGTTTTCAATATGCACGGCGGTCATTTGTGACATAAAATGCTGTGATCATCCATTTTCGAATGGGCTTCTCTTCAAGGAGGGCCGATCCGAGCTGTCTTCGGGCGGTAGGCGGGGGGCACCCTCAACCGGTGGCCAGCGGATCACAGTGTCGTTCCCTTGCTCCGATTGGGCAAACGCTGTGGAGTGCGTACGTTGTCTGGCTCATGCGCTCCATATCTTCGCACGTGATGAGCCATTTCTGAGTACAGCCTCGGCGACATGCGTCTCCCTTGACCTCTCGTGAGCCACGTGGTCTGTACGGGCAGTTCACACTTGAGCTCCACGTTCACACACAGGCAGAAAAGTCCGCAGGATTATCCTCTCTGACTTCGTTCCGCGTCCCAGCAATCAGTCCTGCTTTAATACCGGCAGAGACGCAGGGGGGGGGGGGGGG
>NW_017804912.1:1174216-1202122 GCF_001891065.2 Hippocampus comes
GGGGGGGGGGGGGACAAGATTTGAGGTGATATACGGCAAGCGACCAGTGCGCCGGCCCCCCCGGTGTAATCCGTCATGGTACAGTCATGATGAGTTTGGATGGTGCGCTTGCGTGCGCGGCCGTGTGGCTGCAGCCGACTCAAGATTTATACCGTGTTGCGTGAGCGAGAGCGGGACTTTTACTTTCAAAGCGGCCGTGTCGGAGCCGTCAGGCCCATTGCTTGCTGCATAACATTTATTTATTCCCCGCCGTCGCAACCTCAGCGTCCCCAAAGATTGATGGGCCACTGCCGCTGCTTGCCTGCCCAAGTAACAGATGCGTCCCGCTGCTCTGAGGAGAGCGTCGACTAAACGTCAGCGACTTCCAAACATGAGCGTCTTTTACAAAGCATTGATGGGTCTCTTGATGGCGGAGCTTACGATCAATGCGGGTCGCTTCCACTTGCCTCGTTATACGTACCTTGCCTCGAGCGATAATGGGGAATCTTTGATTTAATTAACAGCGGCTGAATTTCACTGTCTGCAAGAACAGTAGCACTCGGGGCACCGCATCGTTTTCCCCCCTTTGTTATATTTATAAGGCTCAAACCTTGGAGAGTCAGTCATGAATTGGAAGGCGGCCGCAGTTGGAGTTTGGAGTTCATTTTTGAAGCTTAGCGCTCCATCACTTTCATTTAAGCACACACAGGGTACACAATTCGGCGTTCATGATGTGAACATTTATTCTCTATATGGGAATCGGGAGGAAGACTCATCAAAGAAAACGACGGGGAAAGAGCAGCAAAGAATTAAAATTTAACAGGGGGAAATAAAATCAAACATTGAAAGCAAAAAAAAAAAAAAAAATGGATGATCTTGGCAAAGAGTGTTCACTTTCTGAAAAGACGCAAATGCGGCGGCTCCTTGACTAACTGGGCACAATTTTACTTCGGGAGTTCTTGTGTGTAGCCGTTGTCGAAACTCATACGGTTCCGCCCGTTATTCCGTTCGCTTTTGATGACATTGCACCCTGTCATTCTTCAGCTCCTGTTCTAATTTTCTTCGACTGATATTTGCGCAATCATCTGTTTCTGCAGAATCCCCGCATGTGTTGTCACTTCTTTGTGTGTGTGTGTGTGTGTGTGTGTGTGTGTGTGCGTGTCGAGGTTTGTGCAAAAAAAAAAAAAAAAAGAGCACGGCGACACATCTCTGATCCGTCGGGGAACGTGTGGGTGGGATTCTACTTCAAGAGCCTGTCGGAGTCATGGCGGTTGGCCTCAGCTACAAGCGTGCACACAGTTGCCGCGGCGCGCGGCGATATCGATGAGCAGCCAACCTTTTGTTTGCTGATTGCGTGCCGTCTCGTCACTGTCAGATTTCATGGGGCTGCGACTCAAGTTCAAATTCAGAACATACGCCGTGTTGTGTGAATACGCTGCAGCCCTTGAAATGAGAAATGATCCGTTCATGGGAGTTCGCATTCGTCACCCGCTTCCTGACGGATTTAGGTTTGGTTGATTTTGTTTTTTTTACCATATGCCCTAAGACCAAAAAAAAAAAAAAAAATCGTTTGTAAATGCTTCTTGCAACCCATATTGCAGATGTGAAGATGAAATGTCAATCCATTTTCATGTGACAATTTCCCCTTTTGACGCCAGATGTCGTTGACGGCGGCTGTGTCGTTTCTCTGTCAATAGGAGAATCACTGCAGGCGAATCAAGATCCTGGGGGACTGTTATTACTGTGTCTCAGGATTGACCCAACCCAAGGCTGACCACGCCCACTGCTGTGTAGAAATGGGCCTTGACATGATTGACACCATCGCGTGAGTGACACAAACACGCACGGCGCTAACCTGGGCGCTGCTCCGGAACTAGCACGAGCGCAAACGCGGTGGAAAAGAGCCATACGATGACCGCTCGGACCTCAGAACACATTTCACCGACGTCAAATCGAATTGCAATAATAAATTTGACAGCCGAATAAATCAGTCGGATTGTGTTCAAACTTCCAAGGCTCCTCTGTGCTGGCAAGATCTCTCAATGTATACTTCAAGGTCCGTTCTTGACGGTAAATCTTTTGAATGTCCCTCTCTCCACGCAACCCTTTTTCTCTCAGGTCAGTGGTTGAGGCAACGGAGGTGGACTTGAATATGCGTGTGGGCCTCCACACGGGACGAGTGCTGTGCGGCGTGCTGGGCCTCAGGAAATGGCAGTATGATGTCTGGTCAAACGATGTCACTTTGGCCAACGTGATGGAGGCCGGAGGATTGCCCGGGTCAGTATTCGGTGGCGCGACCGAAGAGCACCTGCCGCAGACGCGCCTTCAGCGCACCCTGTTATGCTTGCGAAAGCCGATTACTCGGCCGGCAAACGTTCAGGCCGCAGAAGGTGATGCCTGCTTGGGGGACGTCTGCGGCTCGCACATCATCGCGCGATGACATCCCCTAATCAGATCTACACGCGCACTCAAGGGCAAAGCATACTCTTTCTTCAGTCGGTGATGTCGACGGTTCCAACATTGTTCAAATGAACACGACCAAGACCTCTTCACTTCCTACAACCACTCCACTTTCACCTGGATTTCATGGAACAAAAAAAGGTCATTGTGTCAAACGTCACAATCCATCCCTCCATTTTCTAATCTGCTTATTCTTACGGGGGGGCGTGGGTGTGCCAGGGCCTTTCCCTCCGACCGTCAACTGGTTGCCAGCCAATCGCAGGGCAAACAAAGACCAACAGCCAGTTGCGTTCTCAATCACACCTCAGGACAATTTTAGAGTGTTCCGTCATTCGGCCAGTGGGCTACTGAAGCAACATTGTAATTCAAAGCCCCGTTTTCTCTTTGCGCTTGCTTTTGTTCTCAGTAAGGTTCACATCACAAGAACCACCCTGGAGTGTTTGAATGGCGACTACGAGGTGGAACCGGGCTTTGGCCACAAGAGACACGCCTTCCTCCAGAAACACCACATCGAGACCTTTTTCATCGTGCCATCGCACCGACGCAAAGTACGCTTCGCTCTCTTTCCACTTCCCCTCCCACGTGTTTGCTTTTTTTTTTCTTGCCAGCACACAGCTGGAAAGGTGACACATCTGTCAGTGGTGTAATAGTTAATCCTCCGGTACAGAGAGGGAGGGGGGCCATGTGTTGAGCTGGCACACGCAGTGCTCCCTCCCCCCAAGTGTACTGTACATGTGCGCGGCGCACGCACATTGTGGGATTTGAAACATTGCTCAGTCATAGTTGTCAGGCGGACGACAACAGATGTTGACGGCGTGAATAAGACGGGTCCACATTTTCTGCCCCCAACTGTCTTCCATTGCTGTGTACTTCATTTTATTTTGAAACAAAGGCCGTATCGCGATTCGGTCGGAGATTAGCGGCTATCTATGAAGCGGCGACAATTTCGCATTTGGACTGTATCAAAAAATATATTGACACAGGATGACCTGAAAAGTTAATTCTGACGCAAACTAGCAATATGTGAAATGATCCAGATGTGTGGTTTTTTTTTTTTTTTTTTTTTTTTTACAATCCCTTGGTCCAGCCTAGGTTCTGGTCACCAACTTAACAACGTGAACATTTTTCATTTCTTATTAAGCATCCTGCATCACACCTCTATGTTGTCGTTGTTAATGTTAGTTCAGCTCCAGGAAAGTATGAAATATATACAGTGAAACTCCTCTACAACAAAATCATGTTTGCAGCAAGACATTTTTCACACCAGGGGGCTTTTCACTGTAGCAAATTTTATCTCAGATGTAAACACACACACACACACACACACACACACACAAACACACACACACACACACACACACACACACACACACACACACACACACACACACACACACACACAAAACGTATGTGTGTACTCTTTATTTTTATTCCAATACTTAGTACATAAATATGAGCATACACTTATTTGACACTTCATATAGCCAGTGTAGAAAAAAAACGTGAAAGAAACTGCGAAATTTATAGGGGGAACAGGGGGACTTTTTGTCGTAGGGGGAGCAGAAAAGTGGGAATGGCTTTCATGCATGAACATTTTTTCACACTAGGGGGTGTTTTCGCCCATGTAGGTTTCGTTGTAGAGGAATTCCCTGTATTGACATTTTACTGTATGAGCGACTCCCAAGTTATTCTCAGTCGGGATTTTAAACCTTTTTTCGCGTCGCCGACCGTATAACGCAAAGAGCGTGGCATTGCAAACACATCTAAGCGGCTTTGACTTTTGCAGATCTTTCCTGGTTTAATTCTGTCCGACATCAAACCGGCCAAGAGGATGAAGTTCAAGACGGTGTGCTACCTGCTCGTGCAACTGATGCACTGCAGGAAAATGTTCAAGGCGGAGATCCCCTTCTCAAACGTCATGACCTGTGAGGACGATGACAAGGTGAGTAGCGACAAGGTGGTGTCAAAGTATTTGGAGGAACGAAGCCTCGGAGATTGGTCCGAGGAACGACTTTGGGTCTGGTGACCATACGGACCTTGGCGACGGGCGGCATTATTCTTCCCAACGCGGCACTGCGTGACGTTCTAACAATCCATTTACGGTTTGGCCCCAAAATCTATTGGGGGGAAATTTAAGCAATTTTCCATCCCTTTTGGATTTAAATGCAACCGTGTCGTCACAAGGTCCCTCTTGTCTGTCAAACCCTGTCAGGGATTGACCTTGTCCGGTCGCCCTCCTCTCTGACCGTTCGCCTTCATTTTTCCCACACGGCGCAAGTCGAGTCATGACATGATCCAGTTTGTCTCTGACCGGTTTAGCGGTATAATCCTGATATTTGTCGGCTCAATCCCGATCGGCGACCAACCTTTGTTAATCCTCTAGAAATACCTCATCGAGCTCACCGTGCGGCAGATTTGTTTGGATTTTTTTTTTCACCCACTTTCAATCTCTGTTTTCCATCCATTGACCAATATGATGTGTTTTTATTTATCTTACTCAGCAAAACACTTCGTGTGCTAGCGTAGGGAAGTCCCAGACACCGTTTGCAGATGAAGGTAAAAAAAAAAAAAAAACCACAGTACCTTTAAAATCTAATTCTTACTCCGGTCGCGAGACCATTGATTTGTACGATCATATAGCAAAATCAAAACACCTGTCTACAATCGTCGGCTTACCGCCCTCTGCCAGCTGCCTCATGTGAAGAAACCCTTCAATACATCCAAGGAGCACCGAAGTACTCTTGGGCTTAACAGTCCGGCAAAGGCACGGCATCTCCTAGCGGAGAGTCCAAGCCCCTCGAGGACCGCATTGTTCCCCAAAGGTCACTTAGCCCTCGTTCCCAGCGGCAAGCCAAATACCTTCACCCGACGCCCAGCGACCTTCCGCGCAACCTGTTGACTGCATTTGCAGTCACACTCAAAATGAGTCGAATGGCCCTCGCGAGCGTCACCCCAAACACCTGCGCACAAGACGACGAATATGCTCCAATAAGAGTGCAGTTAAAGAGTTTGCATTTATGAATGGCGCTGGCAAGACTACGTATTCGTGTGGTGTGTGACAGCGGAGAGCTTTAAGGACCGCATCCGAGAAGTTAAGGAGTCGGACATCTTTCTCAGCCGCCACCGTCCAGCACTCACCGGCGACACGAGTCAACCGCTACATCGGACGCCTCATCGAAGCTCGGCAGACTGAGTCGGGGACGTCGGATCTCAACTGCGTCACCTTGTTCTTCCGGAACAGGGACAGGGAGCGCGGGGTAACGCCGACCGCACCCACTGAGCACGGAGAGAGACAAACGAGAATAGATAGTTACCAAGCGCACACAATCATGTGAACATGTACCGTACTTCCGAGTGCACATCCACGAGGATGCTTCATTACTGAACCCTCCCTATCTTTTTCCCCCCCCTCACATGCACACGACTCAGCTCAAATTATTTTCCCTTTTCTCCCTTGCACCCACGCCTGTAGCATATGATGTCTTTGTGTGTGAGTGCCAATGTGTGTGTGTGTGTGTGTGTGTGTGTGCGCGTGTGCTTGAGTAATCCACCCACCCTCTCAGGAGGGGTTGCAGATAATGATTTGGGAACGTCTCCGCAGCACACGTTATGGTTCTACTGTATGTGTGCGTGGGTAGAGCAATAAATGAGACACGGAACCGAGCTCTTTGGGGTTGCAAACATGTTTAAAATGTCCAAAAAGAAGCGGCAGAAGCAGAATCGTCGTCATTGGCCAAGTATAGGAGGTAACGACACACAAGGAATTTACCTCCCGTAGTACGAGCTCCACTCGGCTCGCAAATATGACATGTAAAGACGTGACACGTGAGCGCAGGGAGTCTTGATGTCATTGAAGGGTAGCGTCAGTGCCGCGCAAACGATGCCAAGAGTTGTCAGGCAAAGACAAAGTGACCAGCAGCGCACTCATTTTGACGGAGCTTTCATTTCACCTTTTGTTCTGGATTGGGCCAGCAGGAAAAAGTACTTCCGGTCAAAGAGAAAGACTTGAGGGAGGACTATTGGTGAACCAAGCCGAGTAGACAGGAAGCGATTTCCTTTGGTGCTTGTTCACGGCGCCTGATAAAGCTCGATGAATGACTGCTTCTCTCTTTCCGTCCTTTTCCAAGTACAACCAGATGTGTGACGACCATTTCATCGGCGCCGTGGTTGTCTCTCTGATCCTGGCGGCATTTTCTGGCCTGCTCTATCTGCTGATGATTCCACAGTACGTTCCTGACTCGTTTTTTTGGTTCATAAGACCAACAACAAAAATGCATCCGTGGCGCTGGGTTGAGTGGAAAAATGCCCAAGTCGGCCTCACTGCGACGTTGCTTTCTTTGACAGGGGCCTGCTGGTATTGCTTCTCTTGGTCTTGTGTGTCTGTTTTCACGTGGCCTGTGTCATGTACTTGCATCTTACCAGTGTTCAGGTAGGAACTTCGAAAAAGCCTCCACGTCCAGCATATTGCCCCCCCCCCTCACACCCCCAAGTCCTCTTTAATTGATATTAGTTCTAAACCAGATTGTGTATTTATCGTTCCAACTTCCATCATGCAGATCGTTTCCAATTTGAAGAGGCGTGCATCAATCTTCTCTTTTTTTCTTTTTTGGTATTTTGTCTTAGCCCTTTCAAAAAAAAAAATACGGAAGATACTAATGAATGTAATGCACAGTTTTGATTGGTTTCCAATTCTCAGAGTGATCTTAAAGATGTTTTGGTTGCCGTTTTTGGTGGCGTCTAGACGTACAGTCCACTCCTTTCATCCTATTTAGACATATTTCCAATATTATTTCATGCAGAAAAATAAGGTACAGTATTTGAGAAAGCTCCCCCATTTTCATGTCATGCTCAACATCACTGAAAACTCCAACTGTAATGTAAATATGGTTTTGAGAAACGCCAGTCAAAACTGCACATGATTACTTTGTCTCAGAAATGCAGACTTTTTTTTCTGTATTGACAAAACAGACACTTATCTTTTATTGGATCCCATGAAACTGAGCTGCTGTTCTTGACGCACCCTCCAACGGGTCTAAACTCTCATTGCAGAAGCTCACTCTGCCCGATGACGTTACTGTTAATTCCACCCCGATTTGACAAATCAATTTGCACGGAACAAAAATAGAGCTGAACGCAGTCACTACTCATGCCACTTTTTTTTTTGCTTCCCATTTGTCGACACTTTTCTCACCCGACCTTTTCCTTTCTTTTGCCGTCAGTGCCAACCAGGCTGCCTGACCATCCAGATACGAACGGTCGTGTGTGTCTCCCTGGTCTTGCTCTCTTATTCGGTTGCGCAGGCCTGCATGGTGAGTGCCGCAATACTCCAACGGCTCGAAATTACTAATCAGTTTCATTTCCCTCTCATGGAAATGATCTGAATCCCTTAACATCATTCAAAACGTTGTGTGACGCCAGGAGCAGGGGGTCCCCTGCGTTGTGTTCCTATATTATTCCACTGGAGTCCATTTGGATCTCATCATGGTTTTATTTCCCGACCTGTGTGCAGAAAAAGACCCGAGACTGTTGTTTTACTCGAACGGTCTCGCCAGCTCTCCTGAGGATCATAAACAAGAAATAGGTCGCGCGCTAATCAACATTAGCCACATTAGCTTGATACGTCGACGGAGGGCGGATCCAAACGTCACCGAGCGACGACAAAATTTGCCCCAAATCACACAGGCTATCGTCCAACAATGTGTTTGTAACCGTAGCGCGACCCATCTGCCGTAACGCCGAATTTTCTTCCTCTAATTGGCTCGGCTATTGTGGGCTAGCAAGGTACGCGTCTTACCTCGGTCGTGGCGTCACCACGCAACTTTCGCCGCACCGCGCGCACCAGCTCACGTCATCAGAAAACACGTACAAATAATCAATAACGATAACTGAAGTGTTTTTGGTGAAATTAGTAGTTCGTGTATGAACATTTTATTGTCTGTATGACCTTGAATTGATGGTTTTGCTGTTGTCTCTGTCAAAGCGCTTTATTTTCTCTCGAATCTTTACAGGTTGGATTCATACCACGGGGTCAAGTTCAAGTCATATCCAACAACTCGTTCCAGGATTCCCCCACAGAGATGTTTGGCGACGACCCGGCCAACGCCACAGCCGCAGAAAGAGCTGGCCCGAGCATGGCCTATGCGCTCTTGTCCTGTCTGGCTGGCACGCTCACCATTGTCCCCTACCTCAGAGTATCTTCGCTCCCAAAAATCCTCCTGCTCTTCTTTCTGTCTGCGACCTACACGGTCATCGTAGAGATCAGTGGCTATCGGCAAGCCGTCGGGTAAGAGAAAGGTGCACTCGGTGACGACGTTGCATGCGTTTGCGTTTTGGATTCTTTGGTTTGAATGCACCCAGGCAATTGAAAATAAAATAAACTCCAATTGCGTTGCAATGAAGGTCCATAGAGTGGAACCTCAGCGATCAAACGTCCTAAGTGCATTTAGATTAAGAAAAAAAAAGTCGCCCATTGTAAATAATAAACATGTCATATCGTGTCATGTTATGTCATGTCGTGTCATATCGTGTCATGTCATGTCATGTCATGTCATGCGAGACCGCAATTCAGTCTTGGACCTTTTTTCCTCCATTAATGCGGCAATTTAGGCTCTGCAGAATATCATTTGGTCGAACAGCGTATTTCACTTATTTCAAACAACGCTATTGATTTATTTGATTGAGTAAATGTTTCAACAAATGGGGGGTGTGGCACCATTCAAACAACTGCATTTTACCTCCAGCAAATTAGATGCATATTTTACGAGCATGTCATGTTGCACTCCGTCTTCCAGCGCCGGCTTTCCGCACACTCGGGGTTCTGATCCCGTCCTGGCTGTGTTGCTGTTCTCCGGAGCTCTGGCTCTCCACTCGAGGCAACTCGACCTCAAGCTGCGTTTTGACTACCTGTGGGCCACTCAGGTATGCTTGTCTGTTGGGCATTCTACGGCAACTTGGTAAAACTCGAAGAATATCATTTTGTATTTGTCACTAGTGGATGACAGCGCAGTCCTTTTTTGAACCGATTCAATTATACATCACTGTTAGAGAGTCTTGTCTTGTAATGCGGTCCTTCTCAAATTAGGTATTTTTTGATATGTAACGATTATATTTGCCGTGATAAATAATGAATCCCAAAGTGTACACCTTAAATCAAATTGTCAACGTATTCAAATTAATTTACACACGTGACATACTTGACATTGTGCTTCAGCTGGAATTTATTTTTCATGGACAAGACAAAGTTTCTGGTTCCGTTATGTCATGCCATCATGTTCCGCAACATATCACCGGATTAGCGGGAATATGTTTGACGTTTCAAATAATCCACCCGATGCCATATGCATTAGTGCACTAATCATGTCGTAAACATATGCAAACACTCATTTGACTTTAATTGCCAGCCCAACCCTTTTTTAAAATTTTTTTATACATATTGAAGTTCTGCTCGAAAATAAAAATGCTTTTGAAATGTTCAGGGTTGAACAATACTTTTTCTGGGTTATTTCAAATGTTTTCAATTCACGCATACGGAGTTATTGCCGAAAACTAAGACGTCAATTATGCACAAATTTAAGAGAAAAAAATAAATGCTTCGTGCTATGACGTCACAATGGCTATGTGTTCTCAACGCACACGTGTGAGAAATCGAAGCGGAGGGTTGGACTCGGCTTGCATTTTCAGACACAGTCACGGTGAGTCCGTGAAAAGTAACTCGTTACCTCCCCCTAGTGAATAAAAGGCGCAATTACCACCCAGGCTGAGTCAGTCCCAATGAGAGCCGAAAGAAATGTTTGCCATCTTTTTCTTGGACTCGCGTCCTGTGTGACGGCTGATGGCGCCCAGGCAGAAGAGGAGAGAGACGACATGGAGAAAGTGAAGCTGGACAACAAGAGGATCCTGTTCAATCTGCTGCCGGCGCACGTGGCCCAACACTTCCTCATGTCCAACCCCAGGAACATGGTGAGCATCCGCAGACACGTTCGGGCAGGCTCAACAGTCGGAGGAGCTTCGCACCTCTTTGAGTCGCACAGAAGCGGGCACAAACGTGGTGATTAGACATCCAGCGATGAAAAGGAGCTTTTGGGCTTTCGGCTGAAATTGATGGAAAATGTCATAAATTCGCGGAACAGTGACATTTAAGTACAAGGGTGAACTGGTGATTTGCTCGTCTCAAACAATTCACTGAAAGAAAAGTTAACCAAAAATGTCAACCCGTCACGTGCCCTCGAGCATCCATATGACGGCTTGACGACGACCTCGCATGCCGCTCGCAAGGCGACTTGTAGTCTGCTGAGGCACGGCACGGCATCCCGCTCTTCTTGAAGGCCAGCCCTCGGGTCACGGAGGTTCTGGGGTGCAGACTTTCGCACCTCTGCACGGTGATCCCTTATAAGGCAAATTTGCTGATCATAAGTGAGGATCGCCGTGCTGCAATTGGATTTTAGGGAGAGCGCAGTTCTAAGTGGCAGCACTGATGAAAAATGTCAAGAACATCTGTTGTTGTTGGGGGGGGGGGTTAATAAACAATAATCAATGACAAGTATTGAATAATGCAGTTCCCTTCACAAGGACCAATACGCGTCAGAAAATGCAGGACCTCCTGAGGCCCCGATTCGTGTTAGCGGAGACTGATTGTGAGTCAGGAAGGAAGTTTCCGGCACATTGCTGTCCCGTCCAGAACACCCGTGGACAAAAAGGCTTCCTCTTGTTCCTCTGGGTTAAAGTTCAACAGTACACAGTCTTCACAACACAGCAAGTGTGACTTCAAAATATTTGAAAACATTCTCCTTTCTGTTTTCACACATCAAATGAGTCAAATTCCCAAATGATTTTGGCATCGACTTCTCTTGTTTTTTTGGGTTTTTTTTTTTTTTTTTGTTGCCTGTTTTAAAATACTGAGCAGCGCTAAAGCAAGCACAAACTCACTCTCCTTGTCCCTCTCAGGATTTGTACTACCAGTCGTACGCTCAGGTCGGAGTCCTGTTCGCTTCGATCGCCAACTTCAACGACTTCTACATCGAGTTGGATGGAAATAACATGGGCGTCGAGTGTCTCAGGCTGCTCAATGAGATCATCGCCGACTTTGATGAGGTGAACACATTTGACTTTGAATTCACGTTCACAGTGGCGCAGATGAATTTTCAGGGCCTTATTAAAAGGCGTCGTGTCAGTGACGGGAGCCATTTCTGTGTTGAACGCATCCGCAAGACGCATCGTATTATTGGACGCAGGCACGGTAAAACGTACGCTGGCATAAAACATGCGTTTTTAAAAAGGCAGCTGGAGCAAAACTGAGTGATTTTGGAATCCATCAAAGTCCGAATCTTTGGAACCGCCGGGCAAGTTCACCATCAAACACGCCATCGTCAAAGTCTCACCGCCGTGCGGCTCCTCAGGGGTGATGATGCCGGCTTTTGCGAAAGCTTGAACGACGGTGTAATCGGACACGGAAGCCCGAGCGTCCGCGATCCATTCACCAATCGTGGCGTCACTCGCCCCGGCGCCGCCTCCGGGTCTTCGTAAAGCCGCTTTCGCAACTCGGCTTTGGCCGTTTCTGTCCATTACCATGGCAACCAAGCACAAGAGTAAACGCCGCCGCCTTTACACGGCCGGTTGTGCGTATCGCTACCATGCTGGGTCCCCTTCTCCTCGACAGTGCGGTTGATTTATTTTTGGATTGAACCTTCATTTCACGAGATATGATCCCGTTGAAATTCAAAATCTTTCAAGCAAGCGGCTCCTGGCCAAGACAGCAGAACGATCGCTCCACAGAAAATCCACACGAAGACGAAACACGGTTAGAGTATGCAAATCGCATCAGTTCATCATCGTCCTCCTGTCCTGTACGGCTTTCTTCCCCCGTCAGGGAGCTCCCAGATCTCCCAGACAATTTCTTTCATGACCTGCTTTGTTAGCCCTGGACGGGGCCCAACCCGCCCCCCCTCGTTCTCCCTGGCCACAGCTTCTCAGGTGCCTTGCGAAATTGCTCCGACGGTAGATATTGCTTTCCGACGTCGATTACCTTTTTTCTTTCTTGCCTGGCTCATCTGATTTCAAACCCCCGCAGCCCTTCTCAACACAACTCATTTCAACCCAGCTGTATTTATAGAGCACTTTAGAACAAGGCCAGCGCAAATGTCTTAAGGGGGCCCTCCGTTTCGAATGGATCAGGTGTTTTGAGCAAAGACCAGCACCCGGAACCTTTCGTGTTCTGCCACTCAAGTCATTCCCAAACCTTTTGACCACATTCCAACGGCCTCCGGTCTCTCGTATCGACGAGCTGTTGCGCTCGTGCGTGTGAGGAGAAATCTCAAAAGTCATATTTTGTGCCGCTAACTACGTTTCCAATGTCTTTGTTTTTTAGCTGATGGACAAAGAGTGCTACCGGGATATTGAGAAAATCAAGACGATTGGCAGTACGTACATGGCCGCCGTGGGGCTCGTTCCGACGAGCGGCTCCAAGGTACGCATTCCGAATCGACTCTTTCACAATCACGACGGAGTACCGTGTTGCCTCAAAGTACCCTTCGCTTTTCCTGAACGTCGTTTCATGGCGTTCTTTTTGTTTTTGTGGCATACGTGTCACACCCACAAATCCACCGCAGGGGGGGAAATACTGGGCGCTGCGGCGTCTTCCTCCTTGGTTAGCATGCAGGTCTGCATTTGATGGGCGACATTTGATGCAGCTTTCCTGTCTGTGCATTTCATGTTTTTCAGGCAAAAAACTCCGTCGCTTCACACCTATGCACCGTAGCCGATTTTGCCATTGAGATGTTCGACGTCCTGGATGCAATTAACTATCAGTCTTATAATGACTTTGTGCTGCGAGTAGGTGAGCGGAACACACGTGCACACACACACACACACGCACGTAAAGACTCTGACCTATTGCGCTGGACGCTATTGACACCAATTGCCGGGAGCTTTGCTAGGAAATGCATCAGAGAGAGAGAGAGAGAGAGAGAGAGAGAGGGAGAGAGAGAGAGAGAGAGAGAGAGAGAGAGAGCGTTCCGTCCAGGAAAGTCGTCACATGGAGACTCGCGGTTCTGGGATCCATTGTGCGGAGTATCCTGTGGGGAGCCTGCGACAGGAGCCCTTGTTCGCTCACAGCATACTATGGAGTGTCATCCTGTCTCCAGACTGGATGGCTCCATATCGGGAGACCTCGTGTGTGTGTGTGTGTGTGTGCGTGTGTGTGTGTGTGTGTGAGAACCAACTTTTGTCAATGACTGGACGTCCTCAACATGCAGAAAAACAAATATTCAACAATTACAGTCGTAAAAAAAAAAATGAGAGTGAAGCCAGCCAGGCCAAAATGAGCACTCCAGAGGCCAGCAAAAGTACAGATGGTTTTCTTTTTCTTTTTTTTACCCCCCCCCTCTCAACAACTCAAAATCGACTGAGCAATGAAAATGTTGTTTGGCCCATTGTCTTTTCTCGAATGCGATTGCAATGCCCGAAGCATGCAGTTGAATGTGTAGTTGTTTGATGAGTTTGCTGGTTTGGATCCGGCTCGGCATGTCTGCGCCTTGAACAGGACCGCTCGCCTTGTCACTGCGTTGTTGGTGGAATTTACTCGCTGATTTCAAGACGCGCACGATGACATCACGTCTTGGGCATGAAGCGCAGAGTCCGTGTCAGATTCGCCGGAGCTCGACAGCTTTGCGATACGCTGCGAGTTGACGTTTACTGAACGTGAAACTGCCTTTAAAACACGCAGGGGGCAAAGTAATGAAGTCCGAGTCAAAATGACGTTTTTTTGGTGTTTATTTTTTAAAAAACTGGCAGCTCCTCAATAAGTATCAAGGCTTTGGGAATGATTTCAGTACAAGAAATCAGCGCGAGTTGCCAGGAGTGGCTTTGATCAGATCTTGGTCCACACGCGGTGTGTAAATACCGTAAGGCGATCCCACCGAGCGTCCGAAAGCAGTCTGGTGGTGAGAAGACGGATAAATGCCGGCAACTAACTGCAACTGAGTTTTGTTTTTTTTTCCCCCAAATCAAAAAAGCCTGACAAATTCCCATCGTCGTCCTTGTGTGCCCTCGCAAAAAAAGGAGACAGAAGCACACTCTCGCTCTGAAAATGGTCGAAATGGTTCAGCCGCCACAGAAACAAGCATGTCAGTCCCCAGACCTCAACCCCATTGAAAAGCTGCCTCAGTGCTGCTTGACCTCAAATGTTTTCCCTCGATATTTTTGTGATTCTGGGAATTCCTTCCTTCATTATTCAAGTGAATAAGTGCACTTGAACAAAAGGTTGGATCTTCCTCTGTTTTCTAATGTTGATCCGATATTATTATTGGGGGGGGATTTATTAGAAGCTTAAGAAGACATCTTATCCAAGGGTGGCGGTAATTATGGAGGGCAGTTTGCATTCCGATGTTTGCCGTAATTTAGGAAAGAACATGATGTGCTCGGGTAAGACGGTAATTAAGCTCTTTGGCAGCGAAGAGTTTTGGATGACGCATTGAGAGAGGCCCACGGATGCCATGCAGGGGTGGGGTGGCAATTGGGATCTCTGGTCTGATCCGGTCCGGCGTCCTTCTATTTGTTGAAAAAAGGTCCGAATTGCTATCGAAAAGGTCTTTTCGAATCGCGCATTGTCACACGGATGTTTTTTCGGGGGGGGGGGGGTTCCCCTCGCAGGCGGTGGCGATTCAGTTTGACGCTAGCGCTCACGCAACGAGCCCATCCAATTGTTGACCGAATAAGATTTGCGTATTGAAGATACGACATGACAGTGACTGTCCAAAGTTTGAAACGTTGCCTCAGGAAGGACCAGAATGTTTGTGTTCTCCCAGAAGTCAGCTCGAAAGCATTTTTGCGTCATTTGTTGCACGAGCGACACTTTAGTCGAAGTAAACAAAGAGGCCAGTCCAGCGACTGAAGCAACTTGGCATTTTCTCTGGATTTTGGTGCGCCGTAAACGCGAATTTAGCCACATTTCGCTCATCCAGTTCTTTGAGCTGATTTTTAGTTGGACCGTTGTTGTGCTTCCGACTGTTTTCTTCATTTTACTGTTTGTATCTGAATTAATTTTGCGCTTTGTCAACAGCGGCGGTTGTTTTCAAGTGCTCCAAAAATACGCTTGAGTTGAGAAAGTTGTTGCCTGAGATCTCAGTGCTGCTTGACCTCAAATGTTTTCCCTCGATATTTTTGCGTTTCTGTGAATTCCTTCGTTCATGTTGCGGCGCTGTTGTACTTAAGTAGGATCAAAATACTTTCATGGACGGCTCGGATGGAAAACATTTGCAAAACCACAAATAAATGTGATAAGGCGGCGGTGTGCGAAGGGGGGCATCCAACTTAGGGACGGGGTCCGCCCGGTTAAATCGTACCCCCCCCGGCCCCCCACCCCAACCCTCCTTCACCGTGGGGAATTGTCGGTCCAGAAGTTTGTTAACAAGCCAGTGTCGGGCACGAGCCTTTCAGCCTGCGGGCTGCAGCATATTTTGATGAGAGGCTATGTTTTGTTTTGATTTTGAGGCAGCGTGTTCGTAATGTTTACACTGAGGCAGTTTCATAAGTTTCATAAGGCAGGTGTCAACATGACACCCAACGTGGCTCCATCGTCCAAAACATCATTAGACTCTGTTTAGTCGACGCTGCAAAAACAATGAGTCGTAAAATCCCAATCGCTGCTCATGGGTTGATATCTGAGGCCAGCCAAAAGATTTTCATTCGTCAGTCGTGCGCCGGCGCCTCAATCTCCCTGGCTGAATTCGGGGGGCCCCGTACACGTTCCTGACACCAGTTGCGACGGGAACTTGGAAGGAGCCAATGAAGATGGGTTCTGACCCGCACCGTAGCGCCGAGGCAATCTCGGAGTGCGTCGCGTCGACACTGACCTCAGTCCTCCCACCAAGTACATTTGAAACTTTTAGAATGTGACTGTTCTTGAGTTCGGAGTTGACTTTGCGTCTCTCTCATAAGACGCACCTCAGGGAGGCCGTTGTCATGATTCAAATCGTTATCCCCCCCCCCCTCCCGCCCCCACGTTGATGCCGATCGACATTTGTGACCAGGGTTCGACTTCCTCAACAATTTGAGTGAAGAAGAGTCAAACCTGAACGACAACCACTTCTTCTTCTTCTTCGAGAACAGTCTGATCAGTCAATATATTTGCATCCTAATGTGGTTCACTGAGAAAAAAAAAAAACGATCTTCGAGATATGACACATTGCACATTGTTGGTATTGGATTTGTGCTCAGGAATCAATGTGGGTCCAGTGGTGGCGGGCGTCATCGGGGCCAGGCGGCCTCAGTATGACATCTGGGGAAACACCGTCAACGTCGCGAGCCGAATGGACAGTACCGGAGTCCAAGGCAAAATACAGGTAGGCTGCACACCGCACGCCGTCCTCACATCACAGCGACTCCTCACACACACCCAAGCGGTCGCCAGTGGAGACCGCCGCATGCCCAGAAAGTCTGCCCCGGTTGTTGTCCAGTCTGAAGTTTGGACCAAGTTGGCTGATTGAATGGAAGCTTTGAATTTCTTACGCAAACCGAACTCGCTCATTTTGGGAGAGTTTCTGCTCCGATGTCTCTGCGGGATGCCAAAATAGCCTCCCGGGGGCCTGGTGGGATATGCTCAGGGTGGATCAGCGCCACACACGTGAATCCGCGCCCCACACGAGAGGGCTTTGGTCTTCCCGGTTTCAAAAAGCCATGACCTGAATCTGGGACCTTGACTGTGAGGCAGACGTTCAAGCCAAAGTCTCAGTGTTCTGTTGGAGGTTCCTTCCATGACATTTTCCTCGACTTTTCCTCGGCTCTGTCGCCATCGCGCTCGCCCATGTGGCGGTGACTTTTTTTTTCATGTGTCAGGAACCGCCTGCGCCATATTGGGAGTCGACGGTAAACGGGCTGTCACTTCTATCGCGCTTTTCGACCTCGGGTACTCAGACCGCTCGACGCGTTTTTTTCTCATTTAGCGACTGATGGCGTCAGGAGCAACTGAAGGGGTCAACGTCTTGCTCAAGGACACTTTGACAGGGTTGCAATGGCGGGGGTTTGCGTGCCTTGAGATAGTTTTGAAATGAAATCAGCCCCACTTGATTCCGTCTGTCAGATCAAGTACGTCCAAACTTTCCGAGGGATCATCTACATAATCCTGAATTTCTTCTCCAGGTGACCGAAGACGTCTATCGCGTCATCGCAAACCACTATCACTTTGTTTGCCGGGGCCAAGTCAGTGTCAAGGGCAAAGGTCAGATGCTGACTTACTTCCTGGAACAGCGGCGGCAAAACAGCAGTGTTTCTCCATCCCTTCAGCAGCGCCGCACCGCGGAGCCGCGCTCGAGCGCCTCGGGCCGAGGCAACGTGTGCACCAGGTTAAGCCCGGCCCCCACGGTGACCACCTACGCCGCCGTCAGGACCGCCAGCCCCCGCGCGGCCAAAGCCACGAGCTCCGCCAGCACCGCGAGGTACCTGCCGTCCGTCCCCACGGAGCGAGTGTGATGGCCACCGTCTCCATAGTTACAGTGGAAAGTCTTTTTTTTTTAAAAAATGAGGGCGGAGCCTGGAAAGCCGAGAGAAGCGGAGGAGGAGTTTCTCCCACTTCTCTCGCGGGGGCGCAGCGTGGCCAAAGTCTTGACTGCATCAGGACTAATCCTAGCCCGCCTGGATTGGACGGCCCTCTCCCATGCCCCCCCCCCCCCCCACCATGCTCAAGTCCCGTTTGTTGTTTGACGCCAAGGGTGTCGTGACCAGGATACAGGATGCCCTGTCGTCAACAGCCAAGGATGTGTCCAGGACTTCAGTGGAAACTCTCAAGTGTATCCGCACGTCTGTAAGCAAAATCAGCCTCAAAACACGCACAGCTCATCGTGTAGCACGCAAGTCTCTTGCTTGCAAATTCCTTTAACGACATGAGCCCAGCCCCTTTTTCCGCAGGGTCAAACCAAATCGGCGATCATGCCTTAGCGTCGGCCAGTTCGAATGAGGTTCCTGCTCCTTTTCGTCGACTTTTGCAGATGTTATCCGCATGACACGGCAGCCAAAGTTATTGCCGGGGCATCGCTGACAATGAGGAGCGGGATATATTTGAAAGTCCGTGGAGCCAAATGTGTCAGGATGCTACCGACTTGCCAAAGTGCAAAACGGCATGCGCTTTGAGGCCTCTTGGGTCGTCAAAACCTCTGCTGGCACGAGAGGTGAACTTCATTTTTTTTTCGAGGGGGTGGTGGGGGGGGCGAGCTGCTCCGAAAAGTGCATGACGCCACCTCTGCATTGCAGTCACGTTGCTCTTTGTTTGCCTGTGATGCTTGACTTCCAGATTCTTCCTCGTCAAAAGTGTAGCAATAAAACGGTTTGTGTCCTCTCGCGGCATTTTCACCTTCGCATGCTGTAGCCGGCCGACTCCTTGTTCCATCCGATCGTTGATTTCGCCGGTCGAGTGGTGCGAACCACAGACCGGCGCGGCTGCGGAGCTCAGAACGGGATTTTCTGGATCATGCGAGTGTGACTTGACATCAAAAAGTTGAAAAAAAAAAATCCGTGTATTTATTTATGGAGTGATGTTTTTATTGTTCAAATGTTCGAATAGTCAACTATTTTTACAAATCGGAAATCCGCTTTCGTATGTATAATAAAATGTACGAGGGGTCACCAAAAGCTGTATGTCTTCCTCATGAGGACGATTCTTTGGTGGGCTAGCATGCTACGTGCTAACCGTGAATTCTCTGACGCACGCGCCGCCGCTGTTAGCCGAGCGGGCGCACTTTGTTCATCGGATATAATCGTCTGCATGTGCTCTACCGGTAGCAGTCCTCTTGAATGTAAGGTGCTTTTTTTTTTTTTTTTTTGGAGCCGCGTCTCCTTCAAAAGCTGAGCGTACAAAGCTTCGATTTCCAGATAGTTGCACATCAAGTGGAAAGGTCCTTCCCCCCCTTTGCTGGATCCGACCTCGTCCGTGGGTTTCTAACATGCACGCCTATTTTCATAAACGTACCCCCCACCAAAAAAAAAAAAAAAAAAAAAAAATGGTTGTGCTGTAAGCCGCAGCACAGTGAACGTGCGGCGGTTCTTCGTGTGTTTTTAAGAGTGTGTCAAACGGGGGAAATGTTGCTCCTTAATTAGACACGTTGCCTGAGGTGTTATCTTGAAATGCTTTGACCGGCTCTGTTCTAGCTCAAATGCTTGCTTTACGTTTCTAAAAATCATTAGAAATGATGACTTTTATACAAGAAACTTGATGGGGCGGGGGGGGGGGGGTTATTTTCATATTTGATGCAATTGTCGTACGGAGGTATTTCTCGCTTATTGTACATCGTTGTCTTTTTTTTCCAGAAATGATTTTGTTCCAAACGTATTTTATGGAGGTGTTTGCTGTGAATCGAAAGCCCAACACGATATTTTGTAGCAGTGTTTGCGCTTGGATGATGTTGAAATGTCGTGGCTGTGAAAATAAAGCAAGAGGGGATCTTGTGACGGTGGGAGTCTGCTTTGTCCATCCGCTTTGCAGGGAGTTAGTTCCAACTTCGCCCCTTCTGGCGGACGTTCCCAAGTAACAACAGGCAAACGCGAACATATTTCAAAAGTCCTTCATTCCAAAAAGCTATCAGCGTTTTGAAAGATAACCTTGGCCCGGTAGCGTGTGTGTTACTGTCGCCTTTGAAGACGTTTGGCGCGTCTTTTGTCACTCTCGCTCTGTTTGCTTTCTTTCTTTGCACTTTGCGGCCAATACATGAAAGCGACCCAACTCAGCACAAACTCCAAAGTTACATAACAGAGGAGAAAAACAGGAGCTGACCTCTGGAGAGGCACTCGGTGTCAGCCTGATTCCGACAGTGTTTCCCCTCAAGTGACGTCATTCGCCTGCATGACAAAACAGGATGTGTGTGTGCGGATCGCCGACGTCAAGGCACTTTGTATTTGTGGATGATGATAAGCGCTCGATCAGTACGATGTCTTCCATTTTCCAAAGTGAGCTGCTGTCTGACGGGAAAAGAATGTTGTCGCGCGGTTACAGGAGAACCTTTGGGGCTCAGTTTGAAAACCAGAAGCGGTCATATCTCAAAAGAGGAACGTTGCACTCTAAATGGAAGCGCGCGAAGGCCGAAGCTGAGATCTGATTGGGGAGGATTTGATTCATGAAATAGAGGAAATTCAAGGCAACCGTTTGTTTTCATTTCCGTGTATAAAATGAAGACAACAGACTGTCATGACTTCAAAGACGACAATTTCATAGATGCTGTAAAAGTCGCTCAGCGCTTCTGCTGCCGTTTGGAAGCCACGGCCGCCCCCGACGACACAGCACTGCTTCCATTTCCGTTGCTGTATTGACCTGCCATCATGATCTTAAAGCAAATCAAAAATAATCCATTCATTTAGGAAGATAAAAATAAAGGACAGGGTGTAACTTACCACCTTGCTCTTGCTGTCCCTTGGGTACAGAATGTGTTACGAATATTTGCATTTGAACATTTCTCATCGGCACATACGCTTGCTTTCATGCTCTGACCCAAATAGGCGGGCGGAAATTAACATAAGGTACATAGAACTAAACAATCAGAGCAACACGCATCTTTACAAGTTGTGGTTTGGGGGAAAAAAAAAAAAACAAGAGGAAAGCCAAACAATGATTGTGTGTATTTGTGTTTCAAGCCGAGTTGCTAGGTCCTGTCACAGGAAGGGCCAGCTTCCAAACATTCATCAGTGTGTGTGTGCGCGCGTGCGAACTGGAAGTACAAATGACCTGCTGAACATCCTGAGTGACAGGTTGTCAGGGCAACATAAGATCAGTCATGACGCCAGAGCACGAAGGTGGTGTTTTTTTTTTTTTTTTCCAAATCAAAACACACACACGCACGCATGCACACAAGCACGCTCGCACACACGTCGTTGTTTGTATTCCGATGTGATTCGTTGACGGAACAGAAAGCCCGCGCCAAGACGGCAAACAAATGCCATTCACGGGATTGGCCGCAAAGAATCGGATTGAAAAGAGGAGTCTGTGATTTCTTTGTCAATGACGACGCCTCTGAACGGACATACAACATTGGAAATGTCATGTGCCGCCGCCGCCGCCGTACACTTTCCACTCGCCTCATTTTATTTGCAGTTGGGCTCAAATACTTACAGCCTAAAAAAAAAACGCCAGACTGACCTGACAGCAGAAATGACCTCCAGGGGGAGGAAACAACCTCGAGTAGGGATGGGGAGCGAAATCTCTATTTTGTGCGGGGGGGGGGGGGGGGACCGACCGATTTGGGTTCGCACAACCGAGTACCGATTCATGTGAAATCAAAGAGTACCGTGTTTTCGTACCCTGTAAAATGTGCCTTGAACGCAGCACCGGCATAATGATGTCACTCACTCACACAAGTGTTCAACCATGCGACATCGATATCGAAATATCCATCTTTTTTCGAATCTGCTTCTCCTCAGAAGGGTGGTGGCGGGTGTGCCGGAGCCTCTCCCAGCCGTTTTCCGGCAGTAGGGCGGGGGACACCCTGAACGGGTCGCCAGCCCATCGCAGGGCACACAGAGACGAGCAACCGTTCGCGCTCACAATCACACCAAGGGACAGTTTAGTGTGTTCCATGAACCCGCCACGCATGTTTTTGGAATGTGAAACCCGAGTACCCGGAGAAAAGCCACGCAGGCACGGGGAGAACATGCAAACTCCACACAGGAAGGCCGGAGCTGAAAAATCGAACCCTGCGCCTCTGCGCTGTGCGGCCGACATGCTAACCGGTCGACCGTTGCGCCGTCCCTACTGGTTTATGATCGTCAATGGTTGGGTTTTTTTCAACAATATGTCGGAAGTTCGTCTGCGTTTGAGCATGATGGTGGCGGTGGTGAGAAGACGTTGCCTCCGTGTCTCTGAGAAATACCGGCTGACCTCTTCCGCGTTCACGCGCGGCCTTCGCGGAAGCGCGGCGGCAGTCAGCTGGTGAAGCTAAAACGGGAACCGAAACCCGCTTCGACCTCTGCTCGTTCCCGAACGCACGGAATGACTGCGTGGTGGCGCGCCCCCGGACCCTGTCGCCTCGCGCCTGATACCAGTCGTCGGCTCTCCCTTGGCGCCGCGGCATGACTGACCTCCGCGCCTCCTTCGACGAGGGCTCCATCTTCAGCTTTTGAGGGAATTTTCCCCGAGCCCGGCGACGGGAAGAGGCATCCGCTGGCGTTGTCGGTCCCACAAGGATTGCGGTCGGACGGCGCGTCTGGCCATCGGCGTCCTCAGCCACTGGCGTCTTGTCCAGGTGGTCCTCGTTGTCTCGTCATTTGGCTCGCCTTGAGTTCCCCGCCTCATTCCGCCACTTGGTCATGTCATCGCTTTTGCTTGCAGCCCCCACCGGTTGTCACGTCCCTTGGTCCTGCTTTGTCAACGTGTCACTTGGACTCCATTTTTCTTTGGACTTTTTTTTTTTTTTTTTGGATCATCCCCAACTTGTTTTTGTTTGATGTTTTTGAAATGAAAGACTTTTTGGGCCTCGCCTCCTTGCTTCACTGCACTTGGGGTCCGCTACCCTGCCAGACCCCAGCAAATGCTTGATTTGTCTTTTTTACACTTGCTTATCATTTGTCAAATATTATATTTTTTAAATATGAAAAGGTATCCCATCCCTCCTCAGGAGAGGCATCCTATGATTTATTTATTTGTTCACATCCCTCTCGAGCCCCCACAGCAAACTATTTGTATGCATGTTAAATGTAATTGGAATAAAAAAATTAAAAAAAAACAATAAAATAGGATGACTTGATCGCAGTTACTTTGACTACTTTGGCTGAAAAGAAGAAAAAAGTTTGTTGTCGGGCAATGCGACTCATTCCTTCATATGCAGTCGGCCGACATACAAATCCAGTCCTCAAATAATCGTGCCGCCTTGAGTTGAATTCATTCCTCCACATGTGAATGGAGAATAACAAGCCGCTTTACGGCAGTCGCTTTCCTGCGCGCGTGTTCGCATGTGTGTTGACCGCCAGCTCGATTCGGGGCAGATCAAACGCGGGAGTGCCAAAGTAAATATTCACGCCGTCTGCGATAAGGGAGTGCAAATGTTTTTTTTGTTTTTTTTCCGAGCTGGTCGACAGCTGCGGAGGAGCGCCGCGGCCGTCCGTCAGCAGTCTGGAGCGCGGCGCATGTGACCAGGATGCGACGCGGGCCTCGCGACAGTCTTACGACTTCCCTCGCAAAGTTTCCCCAAAGCGCCTCCTGTGACCTAACATCCTTGACTGGAAATGTCGCTCGATATGGACATCAAGCGCGGGAGGGAAAACACGGGGGCACAGAGCGCTGACGTGGTTTTACACCGCCGCACCTCGATGGGAACCAATGCCGGGTGTGCTTTTGCGGGTTTTTACGTCACTGGCTCCATCTGAGAAGAAAGTTTTCTGCCGTGCATGTTTTTGGAGCATGGGGGGAATGCGGAGCACCCGGAGAAAAGCCACACAAGCACAGGGAGAACATTGAAACTCCACACAGGGAGGCCGGAGCCGGAATCGAACCCTGCACCTCCGCAAGCGGCCACTCGGCGTGCCGCTCAATGGAACGTTCCAGTTGATAATCTTTCTCGACAACCAACTGCAGAAAAAAAGTCCATGAAAGCCGCTGAGTGGCCATTTTCAGAAAAATGGGGGTGTAAATGTGGTCATTTTGTTCACATCCACACACGCTAAATTGTTTTGTCATTCTTTGCTCCCAATGGAAGGGCCAGAGCGGGTGTGCGGTTCAGCTTTGAGTGGACGCATACGGTGTCGGTGATGAGCGCGTTGTGCAATCTAATCCACAAAGGCACAAAACTTAAGCAGTCAACAAACTTGCTTGAAAACTGTTTCCCAAGCGGCTTTCCTCGAACTCGAATATGGAGCACAAACACAAAGTGTCCTTTCTTTGATTAGCAGAGAAAAAAACAAAACAAAACATCCTTTCTACGAACTACTTTCTAATCAAGGATTTCCCCCAGTGTCAGCGTGTTGTTCTCTGCGCTGAATGTGTTGTGTTTCCCGGCAAGCGTACGGGTGCAAAAACACACCGGGGTCAACGAACTCCGTGTTGTGGAAAGAACACAGCTGAGCGTGTCCTCCTCCTCCTCCTCCCTGCGTAGGTTTGGCCTCAAAGATGGAATTTGACATGCTGATCCAAACACCGTGATTCCTTTGTTTTGGTCGTCTTTTGGGTTCGTCTTGAAAAGGTGAAGATACGGTCGAAGCTCGTTTCAACGTACCCCGTTTACGTTTCCACCCCGATTTCACGTCATTCATTTCCCATTTGCCGATTTTCGCTCACCACGAAGACCTTGACAAAGTCAACTTCATTCGAGCGACCAGATTTTCCCCACAAAATCGTGAAAAGGCCTTCGTGACAGCAAAATCGAGGCCGACCGATTGAAAGACGATCGTCAAAGGCGCATCCTGAACCGGAGAAGAGGCACTTTTCACTTGCTGACGAAATGTTTTCAGAGATGAAAATGCGTCAGTTGGTTCGATTCGGGCTCTGGCCTTCCTGTGTGCCATTTGCATGTTCTCCCGCGTCCCCGCGTGGCTTTTCTCCGGGTTTCCTCCCACATTCCAAAAACATGCACGGCAGTTTAATGGAACACTCTAGATTGTCCCCAGGTGTGATTGTGAGCGTGAACGGTTGCTCGTCTATGTGAGCCCTGTGATTGGCCGGCGACACGTTCAGGGTGTACCCGCCGGCTTGGGAGAGGCTCCGGCACCTTCCGCAACCCTCGCGAGGATAAAGCATGGATGGATGATCTGGGGCAGGGTGTAAGTGTTCCTTTTATTTTGGTAGTGCCCAGCGGGGAGCCAGTGATCAAAAGTACACTCATCAGACCGTCGCGCAGCCCAGTTTTATGGCCGGATTGGAAACTTGGATTTCAGTTTCTGATGTACTGCCACGAATTTAAGCGCAGCTTTCCTGAGCCGTTCATGAGAACGGCGTTGCTTTTGCCAAGCGCAAAGCCTCTGGCACAGACTTCCTCTCACTTCTCATTAGCGGCACAATGAGAGAAGGAAACACGGCAGCTAAACATAAAGTCACTCCGAGAAAGACGGAGTGAAGGAAGCCAAACACAATGGAAGCTGGCACATGGGAGCGCTGATTTCCTGGGTTTCCCACATGCAAAGGTGCGCAATCACACACGTTCACAAACACGTGTGGCGTTCACAAACGCGCTCGCATTCAAACATCCTGCGGCATGCTAACGAGCTCGTCAATTTTCCCCAGTCGCGTTAAAACTGCAAAAGTGGCTGAAAATGCATTGTTAACAGATGACATTGTCAGATTACGGATAAATTGTGAGGATAAATGGCGGGGGAGGGGGAAGAGGGAGGAGTCTGAGGATTAGTGTCATTATGACTGCTCACGGCACATTCTTGGGTGGCTGTTTGAAAGGCAGAGGGACACCCTGAATCGGTCGCCCGCCCATCGCAGGGCACACAGAGACCAGCAACCATCCGCGCTCACAATCACACCTCGGGACAATTTCAGAGCGTTCTATCAACCTAGCATGCATGTTTTTGGAGTGTGAGAGGAAACCCGGAGAAAAGCCACAAGGGCACGGGGGGGGGGAGAACATGCAAATGGCACACAGGAAGGCCGGAGCCCGAATCGAATCCTGCACCTCTGCGCCGTGAGGCCGACGTGCTAACCGGTTGACCGCCGTCTTCCGGGGAGCGCACCCGCGCACCCCTCTTCTATGTGCGCCGCCGCATTGGGAAAGCGCCTTCATACTTCTTATTTGAACCTTTTTTTTGGGGGGGGGCGGGGGTAGCCAACCACAAATCCATTCAATCCTGAGTTGAATCCAGATTAACAAAAGAAATCTTGAGAAAAAATGGTGCAATTTCTTGAAACCACGTGTTGTGAGGAATTGATTTCGGGGTTTTTTTTTTTTTTTTTGCATCTGCAGAACTGTTGTTCATCCCCGAAATGTTGTTGGCATGAGTCTGATGTCAGCTTGCATCATCCTCTTGAAAACACAAAGCAGCCCATGAAATGTCCATTTCTCATCCATTTCAAACGAGTCCCACGATGTCGTCGGTGCCCCGCATTCCTCACTGACGTTTGCCATTTTTGCTGACTTTTGCTCTGTTTTGTCACATCAGGAGTTAACCAGCTGGTAGCGTCAAAAGGGTTTGCTTATCCTGAGCAATGGTCCTGACCTATTCTGGGGACCAATCGTAGTTTGGATTGTAACAATGTGATGCCCCCCGCCAAAAAAAAAAAAATGAATATGATTTCCCTCTTGTTGCCACGGAAACCTGTGACGGACCAGGCCAGGCACCTCTTGTGTTCGTGTCAGGGCTCTGACGAACCGCCGTTTCCTGGCCGACGTGCGCAACCCTGCATGACGATTGGATGGCATCAAGCCTGAGCGGGTCGCCTGACGTCGCACATCTCAACATCCAGTCCCACTTTCCAGATTTCGGCCTCAAAGTTAGACCTGGCAAAGTTATAACGTTACAAAACAAAGAACATATGTCAACCTTGTGCGGGAGCGATGAGCAAATCATCCGCCGGGAGGGGCCAGTTGGTGAAACGTATCATCTTGAAATTCCAAACAGCGCAGCTCTTTGCTCATTTCTTTCTTTCGAAATGAGAAAATCCTTCATCAAGTCGTATAATGAGCCACCGACAATTATGGCTCCTCAGATAAAAGAACCACCAAATATGTTCGTCTTTGGGAGCCGGCCTGTGTTGGATTCATGCAGGTGTGCATTCCTGTTGAGGGTGTGGTTTGCTTCTTTTTTGTGTCCCCCCCCCCCCCGCCCCCCTCCCACTCTCTCTCCCTGAGCTCATACGTCATCGAAAGCCCCCCTTTAGACACTCTCAAAAGGGCAATGATATTGAGCAACGTGCGTCTGTGTGCGCGCGCGACTCCCGAGACAACAAGACGGTTTTCTGGGGGCTCTTGACAAATGTGAACTTTCCAGACGCGGCGGCGCTCGATGCCAAGCGCCGCTTGATCATCGTCTGACATGTGAAAAGGAGCCGCCAACACCTCTTCACGGGATGGTGGCTCTCCGTCTGCCCGACGCAAAGCCTGCAGCCACGATACACGGGCTTGGCTTTGTGGCTTTGGGTTGGGCTCGCATCCAGCAGCGTACATAGAAAGTCGGTCTTGTCCCTGACCTGAGATAACTCTGTTTTGCTTCTGCGCGCCCGATGCGACGGCACAGAAACATTCCGACCAGGAATCACATTTGCAAAATACTGTCAACAAACTCAAGTCCTTATTAAAGCCCCACTGAGTTGCTCGTTCAGCGGACGACAACGCTCTCTTTTAACCTCCTCCCCCCTATCCACACCCCCCCCAAAAAAAAAATCCATATAATCTGAGACAGACAAGTATTACAAACGGTGCGTCAAGCAGAAACTTGTTGGAGAACTTTTGCGGTTTGGGAGCCGTGCATGTGGGCTATGCGTGCATCATCTAATTTATGTTTCGGCTCCTGGCAGCACATAAACTCACACAAAGCATATGGGTGGCGGGGGCGGTGGGGGGTGGG
>NW_017804912.1:1202152-1218434 GCF_001891065.2 Hippocampus comes
GTGCTCATTCTTAAATGCTGGTTCATCTGAGGACTCACTGACACAAATATAACGTCTATCAGAGGAGGCCCACAACTTGCGAGAGTGCAACATAAGAAAAAAAAAAGTTTTACTTGTCATTGTCATCATAATAATAATCATTTTAAAATGTATTGACGCAGCTTGGGTGGAGCATGAGTCCAGTGTGACCCACGTCAACACTTTTGGGACACTTTTGCTCTTGCACAAATGTGGGAATGCGACGGAAACGTATTGCTGCCACACCAGGACAAAAAAAAAAAAAACCACAAAAAGGTGAAAATCATCACATAAAATGTGATACATAAGAAAAAAAAAAGTTTTACTTGTCATTGTCATCATAATAATAATCATTTTAAAATGTATTGACGCAGCTTGGGTGGAGCATGAGTCCAGTGTGACCCACGTCAACACTTTTGGGACACTTTTGCTCTTGCACAAATGTGGGAATGCGACGGAAACGTATTGCTGCCACACCAGGACAAAAAAAAACCCACAAAAAGGTGAAAATCATCACATAAAATGTGATCAATCCATTTATTGAAACAAGGCAACACGCTTTTTCTACATTAGACAAAGATGAGGTGAGCATGTTGGCTTGGCCCTTATGTGGCCCCTTTGCAAAACAATTGCCCACCCCTGGAGTGAGGTAAAGGAGAGCCGCAGCCGCCGGTGCAATTTGAGACATTTATTGAACAGGACTAAATAAACACACAAATACAAAACGGTTCTTGCCCGTGAGTTTGTTTTTGGCAATCATGTGTGAGACTTTCCGATTCGGTGCATTGTTGCTCTTATTCAGCAGTTGTTTTGATTTCGTGTGTTATTCATGGCGTGCCTCGAGGTTCGAGTATTGAACAGCATCAGACCAAATTCGGTGGTCAGCGGCCATTTCTTTTATGGGGAGGCGGGGGGGGGAGGGCGACGTCAAGAATTTCACAAGTGGCGATGCGTGGGAAACGCCGCCATTGCACACAGATTCGGCGCATGCGCAATCTTGACTTGGCGGGGCGAGACCCAATTAAATGTGAGCTCACGTGAGCGGGAACGTTAACAGCGGTTGACAGATGATGCAATCCGGGAAAGCCGTTGCATGAGCCAATCGCCCAGGGACGCTCGTTGCATCAGAAATCACCACGGGGGGGGTTAAAAGCCCTTTACACGAAATAGGTGATACGCACGTGTACGATTGAGTCCGCTGAGCCAAATGAACACGCTTGTGACGAAGTTACTCGCGGAAACGTGACTCGCCGTTGGTGGCTGGCAGCCCCTCCAAGCTTCTTCCTTCCCCCCGCAGAGAACGCGTGGTGACCGAGGGACGTGCCTGCGGACACGTCAGGTCAGCACCGCCCCGGGCCCAAGTTCTTTTCTCTTGCTAAACAAGGAAACTGGACATTTCAACCGGACTTGACTTGATTCGGAGGCCAAATTCCGACCTCGCAGCAAAAAAAAAAAACGGATTTCAATCTCGCGTCGAGTCCCAACACGGCGCGAGCAGGGACCGTCAATGACGCAACTATTTGGACTCAATCGGTGTCTCCCTGCACGGACGCGCTCTTTGCCTATCTCGAATTCGAGCCAGCGTGTCCTTTCCGAAGGCCCACGCACTGTGGGCGGACGTGCGCGACCGCATTTTCGCTCATTACCGCAGCGAGTTTCCCCAAACCGGACGGTCAAAGTTTGCGGAGCACAAAATGAATGAGGGGGGCGGGGGGGGGGGAGGTTACTCGAAACAAAGGAGGCTCATTCATCCGAGCGCCGAAAGAACCACGTCACCACTCAAACCGGGTAATTCAACAAGAAATCAGCATGCGAGCAAATTCCAACGCATGATCAAACACGCGAGAATCGCGCCAAACGCAACACTGTCGTCGTCGTCGTGGGAGATTTGATTGGAGTGAGTCAAAGTGGTGGTTTAGTGTGCCCCCCCCCACCCGGCGAGCAAATGGGGCGTCCTTGCTCCCAACTTCAAACGCCCGTGTCGTCACCGGCCTGCAATACGTGCGAGGACGGACTGCTCCAAAATAAATATTGACGTGACGTGTTGTATTCAAATGAGGCGCCGGGCCCCGACGTCGGCGGGCCAATCGGAGCGCGGCCTATCACTACACCTTCTTTTCTCAAATCATTCATAACGCGGATGCGTCAAACACGCCGGCTATAAATAGGGAGGGCTGCGTGCGCGCAACACACACTTCGACATCCCCCCCCCCCTCAAATCAAACGAAACAGTCTACCGAGCGAGATCCCGCGGCAGCCTTGTGAATATTCACACTATCCGCGCTCCAATCGTGTTCTTCTATCGTGCGGCGGAAAGACTTCGAGATGCCTTCGGGTGGATTTTACGTGAAACGCGTCGTGGTGGCGGCGGCGGTGTGCTCCGTGCTGGCAGCGGGGACGCTGGGGTCCCCGGTGGTGGTGCCGCAGCCGATTCGATGCTCCCCGTGCACTCCCGAGAGGCTGAGCCAGTGCCCCCCGGTGGATCCCGGGTGCGCGGAGGTGCTGCGGGAGCCCGGCTGCGGATGCTGTTCCGCCTGCGCCCTGGCGGCCGACGAGCTGTGCGGCATCTACACGGCGCCGTGCGGCTCCGGACTGCGGTGCGCCCCGAGACCCGGAGACCCCCGACCGCTGCACTCTCTCACTCGGGGACAAGCCGTGTGCACGGAGAGCTCCGAGCCTAAGCCGACAGCCGAGCCTGAGACACAAGGTAACACACGCACACACAACGCACACTTTGTTTCCCTTTCTTTTTCTTGCCGGGCACTCGATCTCGTTTCTCCAAGTCGATTCATAAGCCGAGTGTTCCACTCTGACACCCGATCCGTCCCGCGTCACGTTAACTCAACGTCCTTCCTCCAGATCAGGGAGAGCAAGAGGCTGAGATGGAAAATGTCGCCGTGGTCTCGGACCCCGGCTTCGGTTACTACCTCCCCGGCCAGAATAAGCCATACGACCCGAGGGCGGCTGTCGACGCCCAGGAGAGCATGAAAGCCAAATTCGTCGCCATCCACAAGAAATCAGTCGAGCAGGTGAGCGGCGCACTCGATCGGTTTTAGGGAAACCGCGGTCCATTTCATCCATTGGGATTACGTTGCTAAAAGTTTGTCGCGAACCGTGGCACGACGACTTTGGTGCCACTAGGGGGAGCGCGCGGACTATTTGAAAAGCCTCCGCGCTGACTCCGAAGAGTGGAGCTTTTGATGGAACCTTTTCGTCGCCTGCTTTCTCCTCCACACAGGGGCCTTGTCATATCGAGCTGCAAAGGGCCTTGGAGAAGATTGCCAAATCCCAACAGAAACTAGGAGACAAGCTGACCAGATTCTACCTCCCTAACTGTGACAAGCGCGGCCTTTACAAACCCAAGCAGGTCAGTTCGTGCGTGTTCGTGAGACAATTTGAGGTGTACAGATCATGACCACATCACCCTGCATGTGTTTTGTGACTCTCCATATCAGAGTCGTTCGACCGACTGGGTTCAAATGATCTCTTAGTCCATTGCAAAAATACAAACACTACAGCGGTCCAACAAGTCGAGTGGTAGCGAAGGACGGTGTTCGTTAAATTCATGAAACAATGTAGTTTTTTTTTGTTGCTAAAACCAGACGAGGTAGCGTACGGTTACAAACACGCGAAACGTGTACGCGTTCCAACTAAAACTGTGACTTGGCTTCCGGCACCCGCTCCTGCGGTTGATGCAGTCGCAGCCATGATGACGTCAGCCACACTGTGGTCAGTCGTCAACTGCATCTTAGCGACGAATTTGATCAAAAAGCGGTTGCATTCTTCGCGCGGTGCCGTAATTTCACGCGGAAGGTCAAATAATTTCTAATAATAATAATAATAATAATAACAATGTCGTTGGTCTGCAGTGCGAATCGTCTCTGGAAGGTCCAAGGGGACGATGCTGGTGCGTGAACTCGTGGAACGGCAAGAAGATTCTCGGCTCCGCCGATCTGGCGGCGGATTCCGAGTGCTCTTAAAAGGAGGAAGGAGCGCGTCTCCCAAAGGAAAAGAAGCGAGCCACTGACGTTCCATTTTGATAGCGGTTTATTTATTGACCTGGTTCTTGGTGGTGTTTTAATCAGGTACACTGTCATTATGGGACTGCCATCGCCCCGTTCCCTCTCCGACGTCTGTCCCAAAGAGAAGAGGCAAAGAATCTATTTTTGTTTTTCTGAATGGAGATTTTAAAATATCGATACATTTACTTTTCGCTCTATTTATTTCTACTGGGTTGAATTCGTGCTGTTTTTTTTTTTGTGTGTGTGTGTGCAATTATTATTATTATTATTATTATTGGTATTTATAACATTTTGTGTTACTGTTGTTGTTGTCATTTTTTTTTTAATGTGCATCTATTTATCTTGGGCCTGACTAACTCCATTGCAGAGTTGAGCTCGTTGTACCTTATAAGTTGTCCGGAGGTTTTGTTTGTGACAAACCGAGCAGGAACGAAAGCACTGAGTGTCCAAATGTCTGTTGTCTTCTGGTGGCTTCCATCGAAACGTCTTTGGTTGCCTGATGTGAATCTCCATCAGCTCTTGTGAGTGACTGCAGAACTGTCCGATGGATCTGAACATTGACCTCGTCTCAGCAAACATTTCCCATGGCTCCGCGCGGTGCCGATAGTATGACAGGCCGGCGTCCAGTAATGCAACTGCGCTCAGACGGGTATCTCAACATTGACCTACCTCCACTATTTATGTGTCCTCTCTCAATGGTGTCTGTCACCGCTAGTTGCCATTCTACCTTGTATGTATGTTGCTGTTCTCTCCGATGAAGAACACATGACCACATAGAAGGAGTCCCACACTTTCAACCCATGATGTGGTTCACAAGTGGCGCCTCTGTTCTGATCTACATGCTGCTGTTGGAGAGTATTGTTTATATCGATTCCAAAGAGACTAAATGCTCGCTCACTTTTGTAATTGAAATGTAAGGTAAAGAAAAAAAAAGTCGATATATTTAATAAAAACATGACTTAACCCCACTTCCGATATTGGGTGTGTTTTTGTGTCGCGTTATCAGGGGCGCGGGGGTGTGCGTCTCAAGTGGAGGTCCTCACTCATCCAACTTTAGACAGTTGGGCCAAGGACATTGAGCCGCGCGCTACCTTTTGACCTGCTCTGTTTGCCCTGGTCGGGCCCAGGAATTTGCTTCCACCTCTCGTGCCCACTGCCAGCCCGCCTGGCACCAGCAGATTTATTTTTATTCTTGACAAATTGTACCCTTGCTTTATCCTTATTGACACATTCCGAGACTGAGGGGTGCCTGATTGCATTCGCAGAAAACAGCAGCAGATTTGTTGCTCGGCCGCCGGCGGAATCTTAAGAAAACGCTGTGGAAACGTCAGCCAACAAAATTACAAATGCAATCTTCAAATGTCTTCACTTTTTATTTAAAAAAAAAAAAAAAAGGACATTAAATACACATGATATTTCAAAGCAGACCAGTTCCATTCTCGGATAACGTGATACCTGTGAGGTTTCGAGTTCAGTATTAACAAAATTGGGGGGGAAACAACTAGGAAGGATGAACCCAACGTTGAAAGTGTGATCCGAGAGATCCGGAACACGGCCAGCAGGCAAAAAGGTCAAAAGGTTAAAGTTGAGTTTCCAGAAGTGCGAACCTGGCTTTGAGACAACGTGGCGGCACGGGCAGCAGTGACTTTCCGAGAGAAAGTCGCGCCCGACTTGAAAGGCAGTCAAGTTAATGAGCAACAGAAGAAATTGCAGATCACAAAAACAACACCACGTAGTGATTCTATTCCCCAAAACAAAATGACCGTCTCGAGTTTGCTGTGCAATTGGTGAGTCACCGACATATTGACGAGAAACCCGGTTTGGATCAGCTTATGATTCTTTTTCGATAAATAAGTCATCTTTTTAAGAACTGTACACGAAGTGGCCAGGAAACAATATGTACGGCATATATATATATATATATATATATATATATATAAAAAAAAAAGACACACTCGCAAATATTGGGGAAGAAAGAGCTTCAAGGCTTTTCATTCCTTTTCCTCCCCTCACGTCAAGTCTTTGAATGAATGGCTGGGACGTACACGTAGCACCAACGCCAGGAATGGCGCGGCCGAAACGGCGCTACCGAGCTACTGGGCAACATTCTTCATCGGCACCCTTGTCCACTTTTCAAGCGCGAGTGCGCAGGATGCGGGACGGCATGGCAACGGAAGCTCTTGCGAGGCCGCCGGGCCTCCTCCCTCGGACCCCCTGCCGCTTGTGAGAATATTTGCCCGCTGTGCCCGCCTCGAACAGATTTGTCAGCATACGATCGTACGAGCGTTTAGCAAAGGAGAAAAAAGCCGACAACAATCACATTGAAAATTGTTTCTTTAGCTATGTTCGCCGTCAGCGTTCCTGGTGCGGCTTTGATTTTTATCCCCCCCCCCTCCTCTTTATACCCTCTCCCCGAGCCGGGGTTATTATTTACAGTACAGCATGTCGCACTGACATGACCTGTAAGGAAAAGTACGCAGATGCAAATCGGCCCAATTTTTCTTTTGCACGGGTGCAGCTAAAGTGCTTGAAGTGCTTGTGCTTGTAGCATAGGGGCAGCTGGAGCCGGTGGCCGGGGCAGCCCTCCCTGCCCCGCCGGGCCCACGCGCGCTTCAGCAAGCCTCCGCCAGGTTACACGGGAAGAGAATAGGGCTGTCGTGTTCGAGGCGAGGACAAAAATAGATATGTATTCCCAAAAAAAGCCCCATTTGCTGTATGTGGAAGAGACGCGGCAAAAGGACGGGAACAGGATGAGGCACGGATACAAAGCCCGTGCGGACGTCAGGATGAGGACAAACGAGTTTGGATGGACCGGTGGGAAGGATCACGGATGGACGGGAACAGGTTATGGCGACAGACAAAAGAGGAGGGCACATTGATCCATTTGGAACCGGCCGCGCGCGATCAAAAACCAGAACGCGGGATGAGGGACGCGTCGACGTTGACGGAGTCGTCGCGTGCATTCTCCTGAGCTTCCGTCGGGGCAGGTTCATGGATGGCAGCCCGCTCACCCACCTCGCCTCAACCGGCCACAACCCCCCCCACATGTGCGGTATAGAAAGGCTGAGTGCAACTCCGTGAGTTCCATGTGTGGAAGAGGGGGGGCGGGGGGTCATTCCAATGTTTTGGATCAAAAAAGCCAGCTCGGAAAACACAAGTCAGACCCCGGAACATCCAGCCCCCAAGCCAGGGCCCGGGATCCAAAGCCGGGAAAGGTAGCATGATGACCGAGTCTAAATCCTAAAGAAGTCGATTTGTTTTCCTTTTCTCCTTTTTTTAGCCTTTGGCTTTCTTGATGGCCGCTAATTAGCGTGCGCATGCGACACGCAAAAAAACACCCGAGGGGTGCATTTGATACGCGAGAGATGGATTTCCTTTGGAGGGAAGGCATGTCAAGGTCAGGTTTGAGGCACTGCAACGGTTGCACGGCTTGCATCTGTTCCTTTCCCGCCACAACCGGCGGGCACGAAGCCGGACACAGCGATCAAGGCTCTCGGTTGGCCAACGCGCTCGACTATGAAGACGACGCCGTTGCCGTGCCAGATCATCCTTCTCTGGGAAAAGGACCCTGAGAGCGTTTTTTTTTTTTTTTTTGTTTGTTTTGTTGAACGTGACAGGGCCAGAGCTCGGGGGTCTCTTGGCTTCGTGATGTCCTGTCGAGTATTTACACAAACACTTTTTGGGAAAACAAACTTGTTGCACAATCACACAGCGGCGCGCACACAATGCAAGGCGAGCACTGGCAGAGGCACGGTGGCACATTCGCAGACAGACGCGCATTGGTATGGGGGCGCTGCATTTTTGGGGGGGGTCACAGTCACAAAGAAGGTCTTTTAAAAGTGAGTGGGAAATTCCCTCATTTCGCTCCCTCGCTAGCAAAATAGTGCAGATGACAAATTTCTTGCTATTTTCTTTGTTTTGTTCTTTTTTTTTTCTTGTTTTTGTTTAGTTTTTTTTTTTTTTTGAAGCTTGATCATTTTCTCGAGAACAACCAAGAGGAACCCGTAGCGCCGAATAGGCAGTTGCGATGGACGGGCGTCTCCGCCGGTCGCTCCATCCCTTCCCCCTCGTCCCCCTCTTCCCTTCTTTGGCTTTCCTGCCTTCCAGCTTGTGGCCCTCATTGGCTCTCGCGGTTGTGACACTGTTTCTCATCTCCGCCGTCGTAGCCGGGCAGGGACTGTCCGTACTTGTCCACGCACCAGCAGTATCCCCGCCTTCTGCCTTTGGATGGACGGCACTGAAAAGAGAGGTGGCAAACGTTCAGTCTCCGCCATGTCTTCGATGGCCGCGGGTCTGCGAGGGCTCCCGCTTTTGACATTCGCAAAATCGGGGAGGTATTGATGACATTTACGCTGTAAAGGTATGTCAGGGGTGTCCAAACTTTCTCATTGGAGGCTACAGAAAAATGGAAGTGCGAAAGGGCCACTTTAAAATCGGTCAACTTTTTGAAACGCGCTAAAGTCAGTCAAGAAAGTAATTGCATATTGCTTGGATTGTTCGTTAGCTTTCTGTTGAAGGGGTCGAGGCAAGTCGTGGAGGAGTTTGCCAAGTTTTTGGGGTGGCCAACGGCCCTCGATAACAGAGTAGATCCGGCTCTGCCGAATCCCATCTCCACATTCAGGAGCTAAAAAGAAGCACAAACTCGAATCAAGTGACCATTTTCAAACGGTTACTTGAGGATCATTCATGTGAGGTCTTCATCAAACAGCCATAAAGCGGAAGAAACTATTTTTGCCCGGAAAATTAAATTATCTTCATCCGCTGCAGTGTTTCGAAGAGAAATGGTGTTGTTCTTTTCATCTTTAACGGTTCATTTGTATCTTTGAAGATAGCGAAAAGTTTACCAGGATACCCTCCCTTCTCACGCTGCCCACCTTCACCTTTTAAATGTTTTTTTTAAAATTTTTGTCATGTCACCGGCCACTGAAAATGGCCCCCAGGCTGTAATTTGGACACCCCTGCTGCATGTGTCTAAAGATCATAGTGACGGTTTCCAACTGGGGTTTTTACCAGCGTGCGCAACATCACATCCCTTTTCCTATTTTTGAAATTGAGGCCTCGGAATGAGAAACAGCGAGGCAGAAGGAGTGAAAAAAAATGTGCAAAGGTAAACACGGCGCTACTAAAATATTTGCCAAGGCCAGTCGGAGGGTTGCAGGGAAACCAGTGTTGCTATTCTGGGAGTCTGGCAGACACTCAAAATCATCTGGAAATGATTATGGCCTGAGAGTGCACGAGGGCGTGTGCATGCGCTCCCCTAAACACACGTCAACAAACATGTTGTTGCGCAAAAAAAGAAAAAAAATGTGTATGCGCAATCCAAATGCTGCTGCTTCTTATCCTCTAAACAAAGTCTCCCAAAACTGGATGACCGCAATGTATCCCGGCGGGCCGCCTGCAATTTGCCCTCGTCTGGATACAACGAACGTAAACGCGCTATCAAGTCGCGACTGCGCTGCAGCGTATTTGCACCCCAAAAAACACAACACATGCACACATGCGCCTCGGCAGTCATTTAAAAAGGCCCACCGGGACTCTGGTTTTGTAGAGTGGCAACTTTATGAGCTCCACATGATGTAGGCAAAGAATTACACAATGATTTGGGCCTGGCTTTTCTCCAGCTCGCTCTAATCCTCGTGGCCGATATCCGTCCTCAGTCGGTGACAGCTGAGGGCCCACCTGTTGATCTCACTCTTCCAGCGGTAAAACATACAAGCACAATTTCAGGGGCATCAAAAGCGAATCAATTCATAGCAAGATAATATGGCCAAGTGAGGCTGAGGGGGTGGCGGCCTCCATTTGGAACAAGTTAACCGTCAGCATCTGGGGTCCAGTTCCATCGTGCCGTGTGGACATGCTCTAAAAGTAAATAGCGTTTTCGGTTCCGCAGCTTCTGATGAGAAAAGCGGAACTCATCGTGACTTCTTGGTGCAAACGTCGACCACTAAAGGTCGCAGCTTGCAAGACTTTGTTGTTGTGGAGCTACAGACAGTGTGGGAAATGAGTGGAGGACTTATTTCATGCGCACAGCTCAACTTTCAACTCGAGTGTATTCCAAACAACCACCGCGGTACACAAGAGCCGCTACTTGGAGGGCTGTTTTCCACAGTGTGCGCGGAGGGCATCGAGGATCCTGGAGAGAGCACAACCCTGTCGTGCACCCTCAAAGAAGCACCTTCAGACTAGCGCCAAAGCCAAACCGTAAAGCATGCCAAGGTCTCCCCCACCTTCACCTTTTTAACTAACCTTGTGGCAAGTGTCAAATGGCATTTTGAAGTTGTTATTTTTTATTTTTTTGGTTGTATTGCTGGCCGCTGAAATATGGAAGGCGGGCCACAAATGGCCCCGGGCCGCAGTTTGGACACCTCTGGCCTAAAACCAGTACCGAATTAGCTCAAATCTCGCTGAAAACTTTGCTGAAGAATGAATGTTGTGTATAACATAAAAGTCAAGTCAAACCTAAATTCCTTTTTTGTAGCGATTTACTGGGCCAGTTCGGTTCCGGTGCAATTTTTACAGCCCTTTCGGAAAATCGCGCGGCACACATTCAAGCTTTGGAGGGTGACCGAGGCGTCTGTTTCCGGTGTCGTCAACTTGCCCGTGCAGACTGAGAGCACCATCAAAGGCATCTTTATAGAGACGCAGCCCCATTAAAATACCTCAACCGGCGACGACCGCATGCCCCCATTCTCCAAACGGCGCTAACATCAGGTTCTTTTTCTCTCTTTTCCGTTTCTTCCCCACAAAAAAAAAAACGCCACCCGGCGATCTTCGATCACCTCTCCAGGTGGCCAGCTCCTACTTTCGAGCTGAGCCGGCAGACAAGAGGAGCTTAACAGGGTGCTCTTGCGCTTTGGTTTGATGATGACACCCCCCCCCCCCCAAAAAAAAAAGAACTTGTCGGTTAGCTTCAGTCCACATTGGTTGTCTTAATTACGTGCTCGAGTAGCGAAGGGCAGCGCGGTGGGTGATGAAGCGGTAAGCACGTCTGCCTCATAGTCTAATTGTTCTGGATTGAAAATATCAGGTCAGGCTCTCCCGTTTTGCACGTCGTGTCTCTGGCTGCGAAGGCTTCCTGACACCATCTCGACCTTTCCGTTTGAAAAACACGCACATTAGGGTAAAATTGTCCACACGTGTTGATGTGGGCATGCATGGCTGGTTGCCTTTAACAAAGTGTGCAGGTCACCAAGACCCCCTGAAAAACACATTCTGTGCTCGCCTTTGAAGGTTCCACCGCACGACGCGACTTGCGTTTCAGGTTGGCTTTCATCGTGAGGAAAAGAAGTCTTTCAAAAGTCTTTTTTCAAGGTCGCTCCACCAAGGCGATATTAAAGAATGTTGAGCCGCCGATATATTAAACAACAACGCTCAACTCAAGTCAGCCGCATTTCGAGAGCACTTTAAAAGTCAAACTGAAAATCAAATCACGCTGAGTCAAAAAGCCAAAGAATCAAAATGACGAGTTTGAAAGGTGGGCAGCGAGGGGGCCGGCCCAACGTTCATTCTAAAGAGAGGGAGCGGCAACGTTAAAGGCTGCATCCTGTCGGAGCCTCCGCTTAGTTCTTGGCACATCTCATCATGTCTGGTCAGCTGACCTGAGGCAGCGGGCAGGGGTGGAGGACCTCAGAGGTGGGGCGAGGCCATTTCAAGATTTAAAAACAAATCATAGCATCTTCACAAGAACTCGAAAATGGAGCCAGTGAAGGGATGCCAGAGTAGAAGTGATACGCTCCCTCTTACGAGTACCAGACAAGAGGCGAGCGGCGGCATGCTGGACCAACTGGAGACGCTCGATGGAGGATCGGCTGACTCCAAAGTCAAGTGCGTTACAACAATCCAGCCGAGATAAATAAATATGGCAAATTGAAATGGCTGTTAATCGCTCGTCTTCTGAGACGTGTCACTCTCGGTTGCTCCACTGGTGAAATGTCACATGATTGCCCACCATACAAACAGCCGACGTGGCTCAGTGAGAGGGAACACAAAGGCCCAATTAAAAATCTGGGCACGGAACACAGCATGCGAGAGAGACGGAGCCGAAATAGCCGTCCGGGTCCCCCAAAGGTTGAGCGGTTATTATAAAGCTATTGTGGTCGCCGCATACATTTGCGCACATCCCCCCGGTGAGTCATGCTCAATATGTCAGCCCCGGCTGAAAACGGGTACACGGGCACCTGGCTGCCATACTCAAGCCGCCGCTGCCGCCTCTTCCTCCTCCTCTTAACACACACACAAAGAGTACACAGAGAGCCGCAGAAACTGTTGTCCCATTCACAAGCCCGCGCGAGCCGATTCCGGGCCAAACAAGGAAAGGAAAGCCAGGTGGGCAGAAGGCCCGGATCAGCGCAATCATGCAACGGATTGAAAGACGGCACGGATGGACGCGCACAAGACACATTGGCACAACGGGGACTCGCTAAAATCAATACCGCATTGAACGTGTGTGCGTGTGTGTGTGCGCATGTGGAAGTCCTGCAGGAAGGGAGAAAGTTCGAGACTGATGGCTGTAATGAATGGGTCAGGCCAGGCTATGCATGGCCTCCGCTGGGATACTGAAGCAATTCATTTAACTGCAGCTAAAAATAGGTTGTTCTTTCGCCAAGGTAGACTCACACAGCTCAGACGTCTCCCGAGGCACTCGGATTACCAGCAATACACACACCAGACACACATTGACACTTCATTAAAACTCCTATTTAAAACTGCAAAGTTAGCAACTCGGAGGTGACACTTTTTCCACCTGTGCGGCTCCAGCGGTAACGCCCCAAAAAAGTGATTGGGGGGTGTCGGGGTGTTGGGAGTGTTGCTTTTTTTTTTTTTTTGTCAGTTGGATTGTCGAGTTACGGTTTTAGAATATTTTTAGTTGGAGGGTTATTTTGGCTGCTTTGGGCCAACTTGATCATCAAGCTGTCAGATGGGTCAGATGGACAGCAATTTGATGAGTTCTTCCTCAATTCTGCCATCCATCTCGTGAGCTTTGTTTTGAAGGCACAATGGAAATCCGCAAACAAAAAGAAACGACATAAAAGTCAACCGAAGCAACTTCTGATCGGCAGACACCTCGGAAGGAATTTACAAAAAAAATTCATTTAAGTCTGAAATGTTTCCGGATGAAGTTTCAGTGAGTCGAGGTGAAAGATTGGGCCTTTTTATTTTCTGTTACTCAGCTTGGACCATTCCTAGTAACCCCCCCCCCCCACCCCCACTCCCCTCAGCCGTGGAATCTTCTTTTCACAGTTATTGTCACCCTAGACGGTTCACACGGTCTCCTTTTCAGCGCGTTTCCGGTCATAAATCTGCAGCACACCGTGAAGACGCATTCCCTCGGATGGACTTCACACCGCACACCCCGCCGGCCCTCTAAATAAGCAAAGGGGGGGTGGGGGGGAGATAAGGCTTGGCACGCTGCCGCACTCGCACAGACCGACACATTCCCGCTGGATATTTGTCGACAGGCTCGAGTAAACGAACAAGGAAGACTCTTGTTTTGCAAACCCGAATGAAACGACACTTTGGCAAAGGGGCAACGTTACACGACGAGAGAGAGCCTGTTGTGATTCTGTTACGGCTTGTTTTGATGGCTGAATCACGCTGCTCTCCAATCGTGACTCATTCCGTTTCAGACTGGGACGGGGTTCAAAGAAATCCTCCCTCTCCCAAAAAAACAAAAAAAACAAAAAACAAACAACTAGTCTTGGAAGTTTGAACTTGAAGTTCAAATCAGTCCTTCTCACACTTTTCTTGACAGCGTCCTCTACTTAAGTCAGCAAATATCAGCCAGGGATCACAGAAAACGTCCTCTTATGTAGCATACTAAAGTCTGTATTAAAAAAACAAAATACAAAAACGAAACAAACAAACAACTGAATATCATTTTACAATACTCCAGATGAACATTTCTAGAGAAAAAAAAAAGATGAAACAAACAGCTGGGAGTTCAAGCCATCCTATGTGATATCATGTGACATTCCATACACTTCTTTGTCTTTTTGGAGTTTTTTTTTTTTTTTTGTGCACGGGTACAGCTAGTTTCACATCACTCAAGATCTTGGTCTTCTCTCACTTGACTTCCAAAGATCTTGGTCTCGTGCCAGCCTCAGACTGGCCGGACATTTTATGTCAGGACACTGAACTGCCCTTCAACTTGATTCATGCGATCGTAACGCTTCCTGGCGATGGCCATACGGCATGCCCGTTTTTTTTTTCATTTCCGGTGTTTCCCGAACCGCCGACACGCTCGTGCACTGGTTAGCACGCCCCCCTGACAGTGCAGAGGTCCGGGGTTCAACTCCGGGGTCCCGGCCTTCTTGTGTGGAGTTTGCATGGCTTTTCTCGGGGTACTCCGCTTTCCTCCCACATTACAAAAATACGCACGGCAGGTTGAGTGAATGCTCCACGTTGTCTCAAGGTGTGTTGTTGGTGTAGGTGTGCCCTACGATTGGCGGGCAACCAGTTTAGGGTGTACCCCGCCTACTGCCCGAAGTCATACGGGATAGGCTCCAGCATGTCCGTGACCCTCGTGAGAAGAAAGCGGTTCAGATAATGGATGGGTGGATGTTTCTCAACCTGGGTTATGTGAGCACAGTGCAAGGAGTACGTGCAAATATCCGTTCATCCATCCCTTTTTGAATCCGCTACTCCTCACGAGGGGCGCAGGCAGTACACCCTGAATTGGTTGCCAGCCAATCGTAGGGCACACCTAGACCAACAACCATTCGCACTCACAAGGACACAGAGGGACAATTTCCAGTGTTCCGTGAACCTGCCGTGCAGGTTTTTTGGAACATGGGAGGAAAGCGGAGTACCCGGAGAAAAGCCATGCGGGCACGGGGAGAACATGCAAATTCCACATGGGAAGGCCAGATCAGTTTCGCACATGAACACATTTTATCAAGCAGATGCTAAAATCAGTAGCGTAAGTAGCTTTTAGTATATATATAATAGAAGCTAGCCCACAGCCGACAATGGCGACTGCAGCTACGCTCACAATACATCGAGATGAAGCAAGCGCACAACCCGAAAATGTCCATCGACTCCGCAAACACCCTCCGTATCCGTTTCCATTGAGTGTCTACCGGGCACCTTCAAAGTGTGAGTCGTTCCATTAGCCTGACTCAAAGTGATCGTGACGTGCTGTGGACGAAGCTATTCAAATTATCGACCGGCACCGCAGAACGGATTGTTGCACTTTTGGAGGTTGGATTCCATGAATCCAGATGTAGGCCGGCACTGATAAGTTCTGTTGAAGCAAGCGGCACGGGGGCCAACTTTAATGGTGCTATTTGTGTCTGAAAGGGGCCTCTGCCAACATGTTGGAGCGTCCTCGCTTCCTGGCCGCTGCCTTGCAAACGGCTTGACTTTGGGTGGCCCGAGCCAAAAGACCACAGACAAGAAAAACTCAACCGCCATTTGTTCTCCAGCTCACCGAGAGAACCCCACACCACCTACAACCAAAACTACCGCCATCAAACAAGCGCCATCCATACATTCCCCTGCCGCCACAGCTACCGTGCCACACACACTCCCAAAACCACACTCTTACATCCCTACCCCCCACGTTCTCCCACAACACACACCTGACCGACCTCATTTCCTGTGAGGCATGAGTCAGACGGCTTCACTGACTGGAGTAATACATGGTTGTAGCCCTTCAGATAATATAGTGTTGATGTGGCTGTCAAGGCAACCGGAGCAGCAAAAAAAAAAAAAAAAAACTCCCAAAACCACACTCTTACATCCCTACCCCCCACGTTCTCCCACAACACACACCTGACCGACCTCATTTCCTGTGAGGCATGAGTCAGACGGCTTCACTGACTGGAGTAATACATGGTTGTAGCCCTTCAGATAATATAGTGTTGATGTGGCTGTCAAGGCAACCGGAGCAGCAAAAAAAAAAAAAAAAAAAGTGGGGGGGTGATTGTGTATGTGTTGGTGGGTGAAATGAATTAGTGAGGATTCCATAGAAGTGTTCAGGCATGCGGTGGGTCTATTTGTATGTCTACAAGTGTGTTTGGGAGAAGTGTGTGTGTGTGTGTGTGTGTGTGATGTTAGTCACCTGTCTTTTCTTATAGAAGCCTCTTCTGTCACAGTTGGGTATGCGGAAGCCTCTCGGGTTGAGCACGTTGCTGATTTTCAGACTATTTAGGATGCTTTCCATCTCCCGACGACACGGGCCCTGCGCAGACATGACAAACATGTTGAAGAAGCATTTGGCTGCCACGCTGCACGCGCACGCC
>NW_017804912.1:1219404-1290581 GCF_001891065.2 Hippocampus comes
TAACGAAAAAAAAAAAAAAAAAAAAAGTGGGGGGGTGATTGTGTATGTGTTGGTGGGTGAAATGAATTAGTGAGGATTCCATAGAAGTGTTCAGGCATGCGGTGGGTCTATTTGTATGTCTACAAGTGTGTTTGGGAGAAGTGTGTGTGTGTGTGTGTGTGTGTGATGTTAGTCACCTGTCTTTTCTTATAGAAGCCTCTTCTGTCACAGTTGGGTATGCGGAAGCCTCTCGGGTTGAGCACGTTGCTGATTTTCAGACTATTTAGGATGCTTTCCATCTCCCGACGACACGGGCCCTGCGCAGACATGACAAACATGTTGAAGAAGCATTTGGCTGCCACGCTGCACGCGCACGCAATCGGCCGCCAATGGAGGTGTCGTCAAAGCATTTTTCCAAATCATCTTCGCCAAAATCTCGTACTCGCGCCGTACATTCTTTTCGTCAAATTCTCATCTGTAATAAATAATAGAGATGCTGTGAGCATTTTCTTGTCACCAAACCCCTCACGAAATAGTTGATGATACCATGATCGTTGACTTCTTGATATGGTCGCTCAGTCATAACGGCCCTCCAAGGGAGACGCGACAAACATGACTTTGACACCCCGCTGCTGTAAATGCTTTAAAATGCCGGGCTTCTAATCACAGTACTGTGAAGCACATTGAGTTAGCTCGCGCATGAAACTGCCCTTGCCTGTATTTCAGCACAAGGCCATGCGCCGACATCTACGGTGCTGGTATAAAAATGGCAGCAAGTACAGAACGGCATGCCCTTCGAATCTTAAATCAAAGGAATTGCTGACATCTTCACTCCAAACTGATGCGGCAATAACGCTGGAGGCTGAAGCTCCACAGTTTCAGACACGTTGCCCTGTCATCTGCTTGTATAAAATGAAACCACTCTCAATCTTGAACCACAACTTCATTACTTCAAGTACACAAGAAGATGAAAAGCGCATCTTTTTTTTTTTTTTCTTTCAGACATCTCATTGGCCTTGACTTACATACTCAGACTCCCTTTTGTTCTCCAGGGAGAAGTTCTGCATGTCCGCATTGGCTCCCTCTGACACCGACGCCACCTTGTAGCTGTGAGTCTTCTTGTTCTGATCTTTCCTTATCAGCTTGTTGTGTAACGGAGGCCTGGTGTCCATCACGCCTCCACTCTGACCGCCTTTGACAGTCGACAAAGGCGGCGACGCGCTCATTGTCGCCGTCTTGTTGGCGAGGCCTTCCTCGACCCCATTTCGCCCGCGGTCTGCATGAGGACAGTAACAAAGGGGTTATCACAAATGGAGCAACTGTACTCGACTAGCACAGAATGCCGGGAAGAATGTAGGAAAGGCTGCTTTCATTTCAGCATGCTTGAATGGCCGTTTGCTAATCCGACCGTGTGTTAGCAGGACACCTTGCGGTCCAGGAAGGAGGACCGAAGACAATCAAACAGGTTTCGGGTTCCGAGCGAAGCCCGCATGAAGCGCACAAGAAACCGAGCCAGGCTTTCACGTGACCACACAATTTTGGGCTCCACCTCTGCCAAGCGCACAGATCAGTGCGATAGATGTGTATCCGTGCCCGCCTCAACCACTTTGATTCAAACTTAAATACTAGTAACACGTCTCGTAGTTTCCGGGCGGGGGAAAAAAAAAAAAAAAAACGCTGGCTTTAGCCGTCAAACCTGACAGAGTCTGATTGTTTTGATTAAGATGGCTGTTACTTTTGGAATTCTGCGTACCATCACAACTTATTTTTTTTTCCCGGTCATAGTCCGCCGATGTGCGCGCATGGACTCACGCGTACGCCGAAGCCCACACGTGCGCGTACATTTTTAAAGGTCAAGTTATTAACAAGTAAGCGTGAACCCCTGTGACAGGACGAGATCATCTTTGACAGATCCAAGGCGACTCCAATGGCAAAGAGTCATGTCAAGTCATTTTCCGTTGTAGAGCACCAATTCGGGGCACGTTCCGTCTCTCAAAGAAGGAAACCAACGGAAGCAAATATCGGGTGGCACTTTGATGATGGAGACAAGGAAAAAAAAAAAAAAACCCTCTCATGAAGAAACCTCAAACGGAACACAAAGTGTGAGACAGCTGTCTGCCTTGACTTTTTGGGGCCAGGTGAAGAGGGACGCGGGGCAGGAAAGAGCAAAAAGAACAAGCACGGCCAGATGAGAAACGAATACGCGTCTTCATTCGAATCACGTTATCTTGATGAGCAGGAATGGAGGAGGTACTGCTTGAACGTGACACTTCATGGGAAGTCAATCGTCATTGATTACTGCTCAGAGAAGTCGAACGGATGAACATCGTAATGCAGAGATGGGCAACTTCAATGTTGGAGGTGGCCACAATACGGAGCGCAAAATCTTGCATGTCTTCATTTGCAAGTCTCGTTGACCGCGTTTGGCATTTTGGCAAAATGCGCTGCGCATGAGTGTGTTTTCTATGATATGCGACCGGCACAGCTGACAGTTTGGTGACCGAAAGTAGACTACACATTCTCAATCTTGAACCACAACTTCATTACTTCAAGTACACAAGAAGATGAAAAGCGCATCTTTTTTTTTTTTTTCTTTCAGACATCTCATTGGCCTTGACTTACATACTCAGACTCCCTTTTGTTCTCCAGGGAGAAGTTCTGCATGTCCGCATTGGCTCCCTCTGACACCGACGCCACCTTGTAGCTGTGAGTCTTCTTGTTCTGATCTTTCCTTATCAGCTTGTTGTGTAACGGAGGCCTGGTGTCCATCACGCCTCCACTCTGACCGCCTTTGACAGTCGACAAAGGCGGCGACGCGCTCATTGTCGCCGTCTTGTTGGCGAGGCCTTCCTCGACCCCATTTCGCCCGCGGTCTGCATGAGGACAGTAACAAAGGGGTTATCACAAATGGAGCAACTGTACTCGACTAGCACAGAATGCCGGGAAGAATGTAGGAAAGGCTGCTTTCATTTCAGCATGCTTGAATGGCCGTTTGCTAATCCGACCGTGTGTTAGCAGGACACCTTGCGGTCCAGGAAGGAGGACCGAAGACAATCAAACAGGTTTCGGGTTCCGAGCGAAGCCCGCATGAAGCGCACAAGAAACCGAGCCAGGCTTTCACGTGACCACACAATTTTGGGCTCCACCTCTGCCAAGCGCACAGATCAGTGCGATAGATGTGTATCCGTGCCCGCCTCAACCACTTTGATTCAAACTTAAATACTAGTAACACGTCTCGTAGTTTCCGGGCGGGGGAAAAAAAAAAAAAAAAACGCTGGCTTTAGCCGTCAAACCTGACAGAGTCTGATTGTTTTGATTAAGATGGCTGTTACTTTTGGAATTCTGCGTACCATCACAACTTATTTTTTTTTCCCGGTCATAGTCCGCCGATGTGCGCGCATGGACTCACGCGTACGCCGAAGCCCACACGTGCGCGTACATTTTTAAAGGTCAAGTTATTAACAAGTAAGCGTGAACCCCTGTGACAGGACGAGATCATCTTTGACAGATCCAAGGCGACTCCAATGGCAAAGAGTCATGTCAAGTCATTTTCCGTTGTAGAGCACCAATTCGGGGCACGTTCCGTCTCTCAAAGAAGGAAACCAACGGAAGCAAATATCGGGTGGCACTTTGATGATGGAGACAAGGAAAAAAAAAAAAAAAACACCCTCTCATGAAGAAACCTCAAACGGAACACAAAGTGTGAGACAGCTGTCTGCCTTGACTTTTTGGGGCCAGGTGAAGAGGGACGCGGGGCAGGAAAGAGCAAAAAGAACAAGCACGGCCAGATGAGAAACGAATACGCGTCTTCATTCGAATCACGTTATCTTGATGAGCAGGAATGGAGGAGGTACTGCTTGAACGTGACACTTCATGGGAAGTCAATCGTCATTGATTACTGCTCAGAGAAGTCGAACGGATGAACATCGTAATGCAGAGATGGGCAACTTCAATGTTGGAGGTGGCCACAATACGGAGCGCAAAATCTTGCATGTCTTCATTTGCAAGTCTCGTTGACCGCGTTTGGCATTTTGGCAAAATGCGCTGCGCATGAGTGTGTTTTCTATGATATGCGACCGGCACAGCTGACAGTTTGGTGACCGAAAGTAGACTACACATTAGAAACAGCAAAAAGCAAGTCTAAGTTGTGGTGCAGGTGGTGTAACACGAGTTTGGGGGATTTGGTTGAAGTACAGGCAGAAATATTCTGAGCTCCGCGGAACTGCGTGATGGACGTCATCGTATTTCATTCACATGACAACAGCGTGCGTCAAACCCTTGGCATCATGATTGGAATCGATTCATGAGACGCATTATTATGATCATCTTTCATATATTTTTAAAACCACCCCCTTTGCAGCACAACTATTTGGCGGTTGGGACGCACGGAAGTGGCCACTTTACACCATCCGCAAATGGAGATCTTGCAGTTCCTTTCAAGTGTACTTGCTCTGCCTATTTAGTCAAAGATGAGGGTGCGCATGAGATAACATGAAGCAGATATTTCGATGGTTGTGGCTTTGCTCTCAAATCACCAAAGACAAAGTTTGGCTGAAGTCGTTTGACTGGCAAGAACAAAAGGAAGATGGCGCGAGCGCTATTCATCGATATAAAAAGCAACTCAAATTCCCACCACGTCCAAGGTGGGTGGACGCATCACAGTTGGAGGTTCTGACCAAGCTTCTATAGATGCAGAGCAATGACGGGAACGCACATGCAGTGGCGCGCACACGCGGACACGTCGAATCAAAGCAGAGCCCGTCTCGACTGTGGGAATGGCGGCAGAGGAGCATGGAAGAGGCGTCGCTCATTTGGGCATCCCCGTCTGACCACTTGATCAATTTTATAATGGGGGGGGGGGGGCTGGGTGACTGCATAATCTCTCCCAGGCTGACTCCGAAAAAACAATGCAGGATGTCATCAAGTGTCGGGGTGCTACCATCCTCTGTCTCAAAATAGAAAGGAATATTCTTCCAAATACTTCTGAGAATGCACTATGTTCAACATCTTCCACGATGTTACTTCGAGAATGACAAATGGATGCTTTGTGATGACTCTTAACAGATGTCACCATCTGTTTATGTCATGGCACGCTCGACTGTCTTCAGAAGTCAGCACTGAAAATTGGGACTGATAGCAATGACATGCAGTGCGCTGCGGGAACAATTTGAGGTGCCTGTCGTTGCCCTTCTTGTCACGAGCAGTGGAGAGGAGGTAGATTACAGGTTAAAAAAAAAAGAGAGAAAAAAGCCTCAACACATGCATCTGTTTTCGTGCTATTTGTTTTCTTGCAAAAGCACATTGTAAACAACTCGCACAGAAGCAGAGACCAAGTTTGGGGGCAAATCGAAGCCCACTTGGGGGTGTTGTGCAAGTGTGAAAGCACACTGGTGGCTGGCTGCATGGACCGATGTGTTTGTGTGACAATTTGGCTGCCGGGTGAAAGATTCGCTGCAGCCAAAGCCAAGAACCGAAGAGAAGAAAAAGCACACAGAGATTTGGCTTCCTGACGTCAGCAGCGCCTAAACACACAACTGTGTGTATTCACACACCGGTGGCATGTGTGCCATCTCGCCACTGTGAACAGCGCCGTCTTCATTCACACCAAATATCACGAGAAGTCAAATTGTACCGAGAAACGGGAAAAGGACGAAGGTGACTTTTTGGGCAGGGAGGGCGGTCGTTCACCGCTCGAACATCGAGCCGCCGCATTCCACAACACCACAGCCGAGGACGCGTTTGCAGGCGCTCGCAATGGTCAAAAACGCAAATGCCGTCTTGAAGAATGGCGACGCGCGATTCGCATCGTGCTTGGCCGTTGTGCGCTCGGCTTCGAGACTCGATTTTCCTTCCGCACAGCTGTGCGCCGCGGCGGAGGGCCGGGCGCGCGCGTGTGTGCGTGCGTCTCCGCGAGCGTCACTCCGCCACAAAGTAGGAGCCCGATTTTTCTCAATGGTCACCATTTGACGTGGAGCCATTCCGTGTTGTGCGCAAGACGTCGACTGCAACTTGGAATTTGTTGAACACCTCCCGCCAACGTCAAACGCGCCCTGTCAACCCAGGAAATGTGCGGAAGCAAAGGCCAGGTGCAAAACAAACCGAGGTGGAATTCTGCCGCGTCCTCCCCTCCCCTCCCCCCGTCGCCAGCCAGCAAACGACCCCGAATCGCAGCGTGCGCGCGGGACAAGCAGTCCAAAGAAACCATCGCGACCGATTCCGACGCCTACCTTGTTTTTGCGCCGGAACCGGGATGGCGCCGAGTTTTTGGGTCGACGCGCCGGCGCTGGCGCTGGCGCACACTCCCCGTCCCTCCAAAAGAGCTTGCAGGGGTCGGCTCTCGCCCGGCTGTTGCTGGCAGGTCAAACCCGAGCCGCAGCGCGCCGTGTACACTCCGCACGCGCGCCCTCGGCCCAGGGCGCACGTCACGCAGCAGCCGCAGCCGGGCTCCCGCAGGCGCTCGGCGCAGTCCTTGGGCAGGGGCTTGCACTGCAGCAGCGCCACGGAGTCGCACGGCTCGCAGCGGACCAGCGGCCCCACGGCGGCGACGCCGCCGCTTCGCGCGAGCGCGGCCAGCGCGGCCGCCAGACAGAGCACGCGGAGCGCGGGCATGGTGTGCCGATGGCGATGGTCACGAGTGGACGCAGTCGGGGTTGGCTCTCGGTGACGCTGCCAGGCGGCGGGCCTTCTCCATCTGTAGTTTCTTTGACGCGGACTCCTCGTTTTATACAGCGGCGCAAAAGGCCAAGAAGTCACTCCCTCCCCCGTATGAATAATGTAAACGGAGAGTCCAGACATGAGGGACCGCCACATCCGCTAAGACGACAAGAGCCGCTCCCCCACTGACTCCTCGCATCCTCTCAACTGTACGAGGGGCCGCGTGCGTGCGTGCGCGACCTGTTCGGCTGCGCAATATGACCATTTGCAGTTAGCCGCGATGAGGTCTGGAGCAAATGAAATCATACGGCGCTGCCTTGTTTGACAAGTTCACTTCGTTCTGTGACACCACTTGAAACCCCAAAAAGTCGTAGCTCAAATCGTCACGCCCTATTGAAATGAATACTAATGCCATTAATCCGTTCCAGACTCACAAACAACGCCAACAAAACATTTTGCATATATATATATATATATATATATATATATATATACATATATATATATTTTTTTTTTAAATAAAAATATTTAAATAGCTCTACAGTGGGGGTGTCAAACTCATTTTTTGTCGCGGGCCACATTGTAATTGTTTTCCCTCAGAGGGCTCTTATGAGTCAAGTCAAAAGTCTGCAAAAGGTGGTCCCACCACCTGCTGGTATGGAGAGCAAGTGATAAGCATTGGTGATACCACCTTTGGTAGGCAATGCAAAAGGAACAACGTTCATGGCCTTGTGTGTTCTTCAAAGAATACATTAAAGATTTGTTTTTTTCCCCTCAACGCATAGTCGTCAAAGAAGTACTGTATTGCTTTACTGTTCAGAGTAGTCCAACGTGCGGTGCGTACCTGGCCCCGTTGTTCAAACATTAGCGTTTTCTTTTCCGGGACCTGCTGAACCGTCACCCCCAGCGGTGGGACCCCCTGCGTGCCAGTGGACCCCACAAGATTTGGACTTCTTAGAAAGGCAAGGTTCGGATTGTGCAGGCGTAGCATGCCCCCACCCCACTGCCCCTCGCCCCACATCCAGCATACCCTCCCGTTCTGCAATAACAAACGCCCGAGTTGGGTACACACTGAGAAAATAAAGCAATCAGTATCAGTCATTGTGTGATTTCCACCACAGAAGCAGAAAAGGTGTTGAGACTACATGATGAATAACAAGCAAAGTGTAAGGAAACACTGGCGGAATAGCAATAACATTTCTCGGGCTAAGATTACTTTTCTTATTACTTGACTCTCTGCAGTTTTGCGTGTATCTAATATTCAACTTCTGACCCTTTGGTTTGTTTTATTGTCGGCCTGTCCACCCCAAGGTTCGAGTTACATCGCCTTTCAACAAATTCAGCAAAACGCTGCCCCCCCTGCTGTGAATACAGTTGATGTGGTCATCCAAGTGGCAGAGTTGGAATTTAACGTGCAATTTTGCTCCCCCCCCCCCATCTTTGAAAATCAAAGAAAAACGATTCAGGCATAGAACGGTGCGTCGCCTTGACAAGTTACCGACGTTGGGAAAGTAGCCCCGACGCACCAGGTTGCTTGCGTCGCCGGCGTGTCGCGTATGTGATTCTGCCGTCGCTCAAAGCTATTTAACGACATCCCAGCTGCAGCTCACTGTAAAACAAAACACACGACAAAAAGAATGACACGCATGGCACGATTACGTGCTCGTGCTATGGTCCGTATAAAACCGCATGGACGCGCTAAGTGGAAATTAGCATCGCCTTTCGGAGTGATATTTCTTCACATAAGCGCCGTCGAAACACATACACGGGTAACATAACAACACCGAAAGGCAGCGATTCTTCCTCGATCAGTTCCAAACGAGTTTCATGAACAATGTCCAATTGCAACTTTATTCTCAATGGATTGTGATTATTCCATTGCATGCATGCATGGCAACACGCTGCCCCTAAGAGGCCAATGTCTGCGCACAGCAGAAAGAGTCAGTATTTTTTTACTTGCTATTATGTTAAAATATGATTTGACTTTCATGCTAATTTATTTTCTCGGTTTCCTTTCAAGTTAGATTCTTTTTATTTTATTTTTTTGTTATGCCAACACACATTTCCAAATGACATAGGCATGAAATACGATGGCGGAGGGCCCCAGTTATCCCAGAACATCCCGAGACTTTTGAAAATACATATAGCACGAGGGTATACATTCAAATAAACAAGATGAAACAACAAGGGAGATGTTTTTAATTCACGGTGTGAATGCGTGCAACGATGCACGGCATCAACGGTTTGCATGTAGCGGAATGTAAATGAAAGAGGCTTCAATTTCAATTGAAATTTCAAATGATTTCGCCCCATCCAATCAGTGTGTCGGAAATTCGGACAAATCACTTGTGGGAAAACAGTGGGTAAAATGCCGCATGTCTACCACGCGGCACATCCTCGATCCATCTGTGCCAAAATGTACGTTTCCAAGTGCTACTTAACTCGGCAAAGGCACCTTGCAGTTTGTCTTGTCCCTTTCAAGGAATCTCTTTCTCCAGTCTACACCGCTCTCTGTGACATTGCCACAATGTGGCACATTTGGGGCCGTAAATCACATATTTGGAAACAACAAAGTCTGATCAGCAACGCTGGCGCGACGCACGTTATAATTTGAGGTTTCTGGGAGCCGAACGAAGTTGAATGATTTATTTGTTTGCCTGAACTCTGGGTGAAAATGTTGCCGTCTTCACAGCGGCGCTCGGCGTATACCGTCGCCACTTGGCTCGCGCCGTCTTCTGCCTCTGACTTCATCGCGGAAAAATGGGCATTTTACATGTTATGCAACGCAAACCATGTTGACAGCCCAGTTACTGTTTATCCTTTGCCCAGTTTGAAGATTGTCAAGCAAATTGCAGCGTGGATGCTGTTTGTTTTTTTTTTTTTTGCAAATGTTTTTCTTTCTGTGGAGAACTTTGGGATCAATGAATGTTCTGTTCTTTATGTACTGTAGTTTCTATATACGAGGGCTTTGGTGGTGCGGGAGATGTCGAATGGTCCCCGAAAAATTGTGGAATAATGATAAAGATGCAGCGACTTCCTGACATCAGCCAGCCAGAATGTGATTATCTCCAGTGCAGTACGTTCCCCAACAAGAGCTATACTCTCTAAATAGATGTATGCGTTGCATTTGCATAAAATATATTGCTCAGTTTCTAAAACTGATCTTCATTTAATATGTTTATCACGGTGTTGTGGAGTTTGTGTTGCAATGTGCAGCTCAGCGTTAGTCCTATTGGATCTTAGTGCTGCGTTCGACACATTTAACTACTCCTCCAAAGATGAGAGAATGGGGGGGGGACTTTCTAACACCGCCTTAAGTGGTTTCAGTCCTATTTAGAAAACAGGGAGTATTTTGTGTCAATAGATCACTTTAAGTCCAAGCGGTCAGCAATCACATGCGGAGTTCCACAGGGCTCCATCCTCGTCTTATGTCTTTGTCAAGCACTTTGAATCCGGTTGCAGTTGTGTTGTGCTGTACAAATAAAGTTGCCGTGCCTTGCCCAGCCTTGAAAAGTCAGCTCGCACCAAATTCTCACGGCTGGCCCCATGCACAGCGGCGGGCGGCGAAATGAGCCGCTGACGGCAAACGGCTGCGAGATAAATTCATGATGCAGATTGTTCATCTTGTACGAGTATACAAGGTGGCAAATTGGACAAATGGATTGACGGATTAGTTGCCAAGCTGGCCTAACCCAAGCTGCAAGAATTCCCCAAAAAGTTTTCAGCCCAAAGATGACATTCATAAATGTTACATTCTTCACGCTAGTGACACTGTAGCGTTTTGTTGAGAGTGCACGCCTTTTCTCAGCAACTGTCCGACAAATCCGTCCGTAATTACGGTGGAAGGCAGATTGCCTACTTGCTTGTAATAGCATCCTGTCACTCAAGATAATGGTCGCCGGGTCATGTCTTTCCAACCGTACGCGCCTTTGCCATTGCTGTAAGAGCTCAGCCACCATTCTTGCCTGTTTGTGATCATCATAAATTGATGGAATCAACACGCGCATGCGTTGTCACTGTCACCCCGAAACCGTTCCAGAAACATCTGGCGCCAAGAGCAACGTCTGAAGAGAGAAAGGTGAAGAGCTGAGACTTTTCTCCCCCCGACCCCCAACCGAAAAATGTTCCCAAGCTGCAAATTTTTATTCGAGGCAGCTGCATGTGGGAGCAGAAAGGAGAGAAAGAGGTGAAGGTTTGACGACATTTCATAAAGTGTTTGTGGTGAAATGTGCGCAGTTTGTTTGGGCTGCAGTTAGATCTCCCCGGCGGATCTAGATGGGACGTCTGAATGCTACCCGGCAGAGACTCACTCTAATTGCTCCAAGAGGCACTCTGGCATCTCATATTGAGCTGCCTGCAGCCCAGCTCTGGCATACTTAGCAACATACCGAGGACAGATCGCAGTTATGTGCTTGCAGTCACTGGACGTCTTAGGTCAGCTGGCAGCAGTGCATAGCAGGTTGTGTGGGAGGTTTGAGAGGCAGGGGAAGGGGGGGGAGGGGGTCTGTGGGAAGAAGATTACAAGACAATCATGCTTCTCAGGTTGAGCAACTCAGGTGACACTTTCCTGAGCGCGAGCCAAGTCCCGGCTGCTAAGAGGATCAGTTTCCTGCACTGTGCCGCAACTCGCGGCCAGCTCGCAGCTCACCGTGCTGAGGTGACACCAGGCAGGCTGTTCATCAGGCGCAACTTCCCCCAAATGCACTCGCACACGTGCCAAGAGCAGCGCCGCTCTGGGGATCAGGGAGTGTTACTCAGCGCGTATCTAAGTCTGCTCTAAGAGGATTGACATCTTAACACTCACAAACGGGACCTTTTGCCCATAGGTTGGCATCAAGGAAAAGCCCACGCGTCTCCAAAAAGAGGAGAACTGAATTTACGTTTGTAGCATGGAGGTGCCGTTCGAAGTGGAATGGACATGAGCCGACATGAGGAAAATCAAGTGAGCCAAGTAGAGAGACATGGAAAGGTGTAGAAAAAAAACAGGCATCAGTCAATCTAATGGGAGGTCAATCAGACTTCACCTGGAGCTGAACACACTCCGAACTGTCGAGATGATCGTGGACTTCAGGAAACACCCTTTGGCCACAGATGCCCCTCGCACTATCCAACTGCCCCGTGTCAACCGTGGAGACCTTCCAGTTCCTGGGAATCACAGTCTCACAGGACATGAAGTGGGAGGCCAACATGAACCCCATCCTGAAAAAGGCCCAGCAGAGGATGTACTTCCTGAGGCTGCTGAGGAAGCACGGCCTGCCACGGGAGCCTCTGAGACAGTCCTACACAGCAGTCAGCAAATCAGTCCCGTGTTCCTCTGTCACAGTCTGGCTTGGGGCCGCCACTAAAAAAGGACAAAATCCGACTGCGATGGACAGGTAGGACTGTGGAAAAAAAATCATTGGTACCGCCCTACCCACTCTCGAGGACTTGCAAACCACTAGAACCAAGGCCAGAAAATCCTACTGGACCCAGCCCACCCTGCCCACCACCTCTTCCAGCTACTCCCTTCAGGCAAGCGCGACCATAACACTTTCAGAGCCGCATTTATGAGTGATAATGGTGAGCTAACACAAACAAGCAAGAGCAAAAGGAAAGTCTGCCTCAGCATTTTCCAAGACAGGAGAAGCGGATTAGAAAACGGATGGGTGTTTTTATCATGTTATTCGGTAATTATTTTTGGGTGGACTGCTATATTGTAGTGTCGTGGTTTGGAGGTGATGTACCGGAAGATAAAAATAATTGTTTCTCGCTTGAGTAATAATGGAAATCTATCCACGTGTCTGTCCGTCTTTTAATGGCATGCACAGTTATATTGCATTCCTGCCCAGGTCGAAAACTCAACCCCTGCCACTGATGTTTGGAAAACATGAATTCCCACCGATAAGGTTTTAGCCTATGGTGAGTTCCGCTTTGTACGAGCCCACGCAAATTGCCTTTTTTTTTCTCTGAATCTCTTGAAATTCTTTCAAGGGGGAGACAGGCAGCGTTGAGGGAGAAATGAATGTTTCCGTCTTTTGATCGCATGAGTGAAGCTTGATGCTTTGGTGGTGGGCGTGCCGATAAAAGACTGATCAAAATGAGCACAGTGCTTTTCCAGTCAGTAGTGGGAGAAGTGGGAAGCGAGACAGCATCATCAAAGCCCAGCTAGTAAAACTCCTCCATTATAAGACCTTGAGAACGACACGTTTCCCATAAAACGGCAGATTATTCTTGAGCGGCACATACATGGTCGGCAATGTGGATCCTCAGGCAATACTGTGAAGCTTGTGTGTGTGTGTTGGGGGGGGGGGGGGGGGGGCTCTGCAGTTCCACACACTGGTCACAAAAGGTACAATCGCACAAGTCTCACAACATCCCATCCAAGTGACGAGTAGGCCTTTATAATAATGAGAAGAATGACTCTCTGGACACACGCAAGTTTTGCACATACTTTCGACCCATCGCGTCCCACCAGAAGAGCGATGGCGGATGTGCCCGGCTAGCATACGATCTCCGACTCGCAGCCACCCTCGTGATCATCTACAAATATTAAGAAAAATAGAAGTGTTTGCTGATTGCATGTCCCTGACTGTAATAGACTACACTACAAGTATAATCGATGCTATGCTAAATGGCCGAGTAGATGCTAACAGAGCGTTATTATTATTATTTTTGTTAATGGCGCAGGCGCTCTTGGGTAAACGCAGACGTAAGCAGTGACGTTTGAACGCTTTACGATGATGGTGGAAAAGCACCCACGTTCTTTGTAAGATCTTGTTCAGCGTCAACTACATTTTTTGGGGTGGAAAAGGGGTATGAGACACAAAGACAAATATTAGCAGGACGGGGACTTTTTTCGATCAGATCCGAGAACCGATGTGTGTGAAAGATGTTCACATTAAGATATGCAGAACTTGTTGAATTGATTTATGAGCAAATGTTCACCAGCACTAAAATTACAAACACATTGTGCTGTCTGGAAGAAATTTAGTGGCCTCACAAAAACAATCAGCGATCCTGTTTGTAATTTCCAATAAAGGAACGATCATTAAAAAAAAAATGTTTGCAGTTAAACTAAATCAATTTTGTCCTGAACGGAGCATGGATGAACATTTCATCTGACAAAAGGAGTTGACTTGTAGCTTGTGCCTGCATGTGATAAAATGTTATTTCCAACATTGGACTCTTGGCATTGCTAAAAAGGAGTTTTGAGGAGACCGAGCATCATCCTCCACTTTTTGGGCCACAAATTCTCATGCGCATCTCAACAATTATCTTGACTTGCTTCGAGTGAGATCAGAAATCCGGTCGAGCGTTGCTTGAGATAATGCATCAACATGTTTCCCTTCCATAGGAAAACTCAAGATGTTATTTTTCAAATACTTTTTTGGTGAAAGCGAAACTGACAGGATGCTTAGGATGCAATGTGCACTAACACAAAAATCGATCATATCAATAACACGCACACAGACACACAAATCTTTTTGTTTTTTATCCCCATTTCCAGCTACGGCCCTCACGATCATCTTGGGACCAGCCTGCGGGCTTGCGGTCGATCGCAATCGATGTTTTGGGCACCCCTGGTTTGGTGCCTGGACATACGAATGGATGCACCAGTAGTCGATGGACTGCAGTATATATTTAAATATATATATATATTTTTTTTAATGAACAGGACAGTCAATTAAAAACAAGTGCTTTTTTTGAAGGTAGATCCAATCTTGGGCTTGTCACTTTGAAGCAATGGGCAAAGTCAGCCAATAGTAGCGTCATCACCATGGGCACATCCGATCGCTATTCCCCGACCATATAGTAAAATAGATGTTTGCAACAGCCCCCTGTGAAATTCCTCATGAGAATTTGATTTCTGAACGGAAAATATTTGGGGCTTCTTGTCTTAATGAGGTAAAAAGAAAGGGTGTGTGAGTGAGAAAGAGAGGAAAAAGAAGGGGAGGGGGTGGGAGGGGGGAGTCGTGCACTCGCACAGACTCATCAAGTTTTAACACACACACTGACAACAGAAAAATGCACGCACACGTACCCTCGCATGGAAAGCCACAAGTTTCTAATTATATCCCGACTTTCACATAAAAAGCGTTTACAGCCAATTCGTTTGTGTAACTGCCATTCCTGTCCTTGCGGCGCGATGAAACCAATTGTACCCTGGAACAATAAATAGTTTATTGCTTTAATTTGCCATGGCTTTATGTTGTATTGCCAAGCCCTGAAACGAATAGCGAGAGCATATTTTCCCACTAATGACCATGTGATTTGTAGAGTCTGCCTTTGACATCGGGGTGTCTTGTGTGTTCAAACCGAGCATAATTAGACCTCTGAAACTGCGTCAAGTACAAAACACATTTGAAAGAAGAAATGCTCTGCTTCCCAGGGAGACTGCGCCGTGCGGTTTGGGCGTGATGCTCAACAGTTGCTGCAGGAAAAATTTGCCTGGAGATTTCTTTTTCAAAGCACACAAAGGCACACATGCGTACATGTGGATGGATAGCGTGCGCGTGTGTGTGTGTGTGTGTACTTTATGGCGTCTGGTGAGCTTTGTCATCACGCTTTCAGATCCCAGATGAGGATGAAGCGCATTTAGATTGCCTCAATAGGGATTTAAGGAGTCAGTCAAGCCTGGGCTGCGCCCGGCCGAGCGTACAGGAAGCAGATTCTTTCCCTTCTTCGTCCTCTCTGAATGCTCACTGAGAGATTTTACAAAAGAAGCAGGTGAACTCCTACTCTCACCCCGCCCTTTCTTTTTTTTTTTTTCATAACGCCCTTCACCCCTTTTCTACCTTTTCCTTTCATCTTATTTGTTCCTATGACTCCCTTGGGAGGAACCCTTTTAAAAAGACGCGCTGAGCCCCCCCCGTCATGTCTCTGTCAAGTGATTTCTAATGACAGACGCAACATTTATTTTAGAGTAAATGAATCAAGCGGTACGCACAGCAGGTTAACGGCACACTCAAAATTGTCCCGAGGTGTGATTGTGAGCGCGAATGGTTGGTTGTTTATGTGTGCCCTGCGATGGGCTGGCAACCGGTTGAGGGTGTACCCCGCCTACTGCCCGAGGTCAGCCGGGATAGGCTTCTGCATCCCCGCGACCCTCTTGAGGAGAAGCGGTTTAGAAAATGGATGGATGGAAAATAACATGGTGAGTCGCGGAGGCCTTCATTACATTCAAGATCTATTAGCTGGTTCCAGCGTGGTGAGCGATTGGGGAACCGGTGATAAGACATTGGATGGGCAGCATCACAGTCACCTGAGCGGCGAGGACTGGTTGAGAGGGATCAGGAGGTTTGAGGGTCCAATCATAGCTCAGGGATGCGCTCAGTCAATCATTTCAGCACAGCCAATAGTTTACCTTGCAGCTGGTTGCAGACCCGCCCCCAAACATTTGCAGCCAACCTGTTCATGAGGAAAAAAGCAGAATCCAATTTTTTATTTTATTTTTTTCCTGGTGAAAGAAGAGTATTATTTCACTTGGTAGATGTGGTTTATGCACAGTATGACCATTATTGATAAAAATGTTGGTCTTGAAAAAGTCCAAATGCTCTAAAATGGCTGGCAGAGATTAAAGAAATCATTGTTTGAGGACTGTTTGGATCTGTTGGCCCGATGAGATGTTGTGCATTAGTTAACCACATCAGTGTGCTATTCTTTTTTGGAAACCCTCACCAACACCGAGCGTGAAGCAAAGTGGCAGGTGGGAGATAAAATGTTGGGAGGTCCGGAGCGCAGACATCAAACGGATGCATCACCGCTGAGTCACTCGCACGCCTCCGGATCGCCAGCCTGCATCGTGAAAAGAGTTGCGGGAGATAAAAAACAGTCCGCCGGCAGAATGCAAAGTGGGATGTGACGGCTCGCAGAAGAATGTCATCAAAGTGGATTTTTATAACGTTCCGCAACAGGGCCGCAGGACATCGCAGTCTTTCCCCTCGTGTCACATTCCACTCAGTCACTGGATGTGCGACGCTTGTTGCGTTTGATTTTTTTTTTTTGGGAGGGGGGCGCCGTGAATGTGTGTGAGGTTAGGATGAGTGTGCGCGCATTCCATTCATTCATACAAGAGCGTTTTGCATGTCAGCATGCTTGTGAGTGTTTGGTGTAATGATGTGTAAAGGTGTAATGATTGACAAAAAAATGTATTTGAGCTCAGATGTAAATAAACTCTCTTGGTTCAAGCTTGCAAATTTTTTTTTAATGTGTGTGTGACCCAAATAAATGTGCATCGCACTTTGCTTGCCATTGTTGGAGGCCATTGGGACAATGTTACAGAATTCCCCCCCCCGCAGCACCACTCAACGGTGACACCTCGTGCGTGTTGACACCGCAGTTCCTCATCAATACGATATCGCACTGCAGTAGAAGAGCATCTAAATGCACCTTCACCTGTGCGTTCGGGGAAGGACAGTTTGGTTTTATGAAGACAGCACGGCAATGCAAGCCCTTCTTTTCTTTTTGGGCGACAGTCTCGTTGTCTTAGCACAGCCAGACGAGGTCGAAAGTGGCGAGCGCTCTCAAGAGCTCGCACGGACCAAGCTCCTCCACTCTTGTCTATACTGAGCGATTGTATTAGTGGAAAGACTTCTAAGGCCTGCCCTCGAGCCACCTTCCTCGCCCCCAACTACGACTTGGCAAGTGGCAGTCAGTCAGCTGATTGGCGCTGCTGGGAGATTTGGTGTTCCACATGGGCTATTTAAATAAGCAGCCACCACACCTCCCTCCCTCCCTCGCTCACTTTTCCACTCGCTTGCTTTTTGCATCTCACACACCCCGCTGTCTTGCAATTACACTCCCCTCAGCCATTCCCGTTGATTGGTCAACCCCCACAAGCCTCCCCGCCATCTTTTTCCAATCTGCTTCCTCCTCATGTGCTGCATATTCTATTCCCTCCCCTCCATTTTTTTTTCTCGACACTTGATGCAGTCAATATCTGTTGAAACGTGACTGTTCTGAATAAATGCCCCGCAAAATTTCCGATGACTTTGAATATGTTCTTTGTTTCAAGACAATTGAACGACAGTTGAGCGGCCGGTGTTTTGGAAAGGCCGCGTTTGGTGTTTTGGATTTCTCCAAATCTTCTGGTTCCAGAAGACCTTCTTATTCATCTGACTGCCATATTGTCTGTATTGTATCCCTCCCATCGGTTGGTTGCGAGACTCCTTTTACAGATGTTTCCCGCTAAACTAAAGGTTCAGAAACACAACATAAAAACAAACATTTATGACAAAGATAGCTTTGCTTAGCGTCAAAGCTAATCACGATAGACAACACAAAGTAGTACTGGCCACTTTGGCCTGCTTTCAACGAACGGCAGTCTTCTCCCAGATATAATCCTTATAGTCAAAAATGTGGTGCTTCGACAATTTTATTATTTTAACTTTGTATACTCACACTGCTTCGGCGCAACGACGAAAAAGTAGGCAACAAGCATGGCAAACGCCGCTGCAAGTGCTTCTCGGTTTCTGCGTCAAACTTACGGAGATCCTGTAACATGAGACTTCCGGTATAGCATTGTAAAAATAAAGTTATGGTACTTCAAAATAAAGATGACATGCTTATACTTTAGGGGGTTTTTTTCGTGTTACGGCTCTGTTTTTTGTTTGTGGTTTGTCATATCTTCCTCGTTTTTTTGTCGCTCGTCCCTTTGGTCGTCCTATCAGCTCCCTCGGGCACTCGTGTCTTGTCCAGGTGGTCCTCGTTGACTCTTCAGTTGGCTCGTATTTTAGTTTCCTGCTGTTGGATTATTGTCGCTGTCACGTTGTCTTGTTCCGTGCAGTGGTGTTTGTTTTAGTAGATTTTGTCTTGAGAGTTTGTCGCGGTACTGTTTTTTGTTCAATTGTTTTGTTCACAACAACCTGCACCCCCCTGCCTTGTTTCTCCTGCTTCCCTGCATGCGGGTCCTCCCGACTCAACCGTGCAAATCGTGGCGCGTGCTGAGCAGTTCTAATGTCCATTTAGTAGCCCCTAATTCTTCTTCTTCCTCCTTTTCAAATATTGACATTGCCCGATATCATTAAGTAGAACTGGGAGCTGAAGATGCGATTAAAAGATCGCCATGACCCGGGACCTCATTTGGCCGGCTCACAACGCCCCAAGTGTGAAACTGGCCTGGAGCCACATTTTCAATTTCGCGGTGCGGTAAGAAGCACGAAAGAGTCTCGCTTTGAATCGTGGCTCGGGACGATCTGTGTGGAGCTTTGTTGAATGTTCTCCCTTTGCTTCTGCGGCTTCTCTCAGACTATAAATCACAGTCCAAAATTGCATGTTAATTGAAGACTCTAAATTGTAATGCTGGACTGAATCGAGCAACAGACATATTATTGCTTGTCATCTTCCAGACATACTAGACAAACCCAAATTGATACTTATGTGATGTCGTTATTTCTGTTTATATATATAGAACTGTTTTGATATGTTAATTGTATAAATGACAGCAAAATTTTAGCTGTCAGATTCTATTCCTAAATAAAGATGTGAAAGTCCCCACAAGTTTATTACAAACAGATCATTTTATGGCCCAAAGCTAACCATATACGGTTAGTGAACTTTGAGGGACTAACATTGGTAATGGCCAGCATTCTGGGTTTGGGTTTTTTTTTTGTTTGTTTTGCTGTTTTTGTTGTTTTTTTTTGGGGGGGGAGGGGGGCTAAGTCAAACAGAAATGAATGTGGAATCATAAGATAAGCCTCCCCTCTTCTTTTTTTTCCCTCCAAGAGTGGAACAGGAATGTTCCATGATGGTGAACCTCTTAAAAATGAATTCCACTGAAGTCTTTTAATAAATACTTTTAAAGTGTGTTTTACTTTTTGGGGAGATTTTGTGACTTTTTTGTGACTATTATTTAAAAAGAGACTGAAGCTCAGGGTTCTTTTTTCATGCCAACCATAAATCCTGCGCGGTGTGTGGCGTATCTTCAGTAGTAATTTCGCACAAGAGTGAGCGGCAGGGTTGCGCCGCTGTGAGAGTGGTCACGCTATTCGCTTTAAATGTTGCCCACTAGTCACGCACTGCAGTCTCAACATGGAGAAAGCACATCTGCGCTGTGATGTGGGCACGATCGTAAATCTCATAAAAAAAATCTCCCGTTAATATTCCTCTCGTGTTTTGGCAATGGATGGCATTGCAATGTTGTTGTTGTTTTTTTTTTTTTAACGAAAATCAGTGTAGTTCTTATTTTAATTCTCAAGTTGGCTGCATGACTTATTTATTTATTTTTTAACCTGCATGCATTAAACTTGGTTCAGTAAAAATCCACTTTAATGTCAATATTGTTTGTGATTATTGGTTAATCAAAATATAATGGGGACCACCTCAGCGCATGGGAGGCGTGGCTTTGGGGGTTAATATGTATTTGTAGTAACTACATTTGCAGAATCAAAGACAGCTGTAGAAATGGAGACGCTTGTGAAAAAGAAAAAAATAATATTGACCGTCTTCCAAATTATTGACCTTCATTATTGTCTCATTCACTTTTGTCTTCACTCCTTTCTTTTCATTTCTCTACGTTCTTTCAGTAAGCTATTTTTTTTTAATTTCTTTACCTTGCTTTGAAATGTCTTTAGCTCATGTGCTTATAAATGGTGTACTTTTAATTATGTGAAGTGCATTGGCCTACCTTGTGTATGAAATGCACGACACAAAGCTGCCATCCCTTATATTCTTTTTTTTTTCAAGCGTGGCCATAAACTTTTCACTTTTCAATAAGAACACAAAGGCTTCATCTGTGGTTTAATAAAATGATCAGGATCCAGATATGTTTTAAAGTCGACTATAAATCCACTGAAAAAAAGGGATCTGGATCCAGAAAAAAATGTATTGTGTGCCACGAGCTGACGACATAATATGAGTCAATTCAACACACCCTTTTTTTCAGTGTATGTTTGTGTGCAGCGAGCGTCTGATTGAATGGCACCGCCTCGGTTCTCCATCATCTTGCTGGGCGAAAGAAGCTGAATGAGCTCATTGTCAGCCTGTGCGCAGCGCAGGTGTGCCTCTTCTTTTTCACCTCCGACCCTCGGCCCTCGACCCCACAAAGCCCTTTGTGAACTCTATTTACTTGCGACTCCAATGAAACTGCAGTCCATTGCCAACATTTCTCCTCTCCCTTTCTCTCGCTATTTTCTACTCCTCTCAAGAAACCAATTAGCAACAATACAAGTAGGTTAGAGCCCCTATTCAGACTTGGCATTGTTGAACACAATACCAGGAAGCATTGTGAGCGAACAATTAGCAGCAACGAGGCAGTGTCGAGTGTCACTGACATTGTTGGGAGTTGCACAAGGCTAGGTTTGTTCCCAAAAATTGTGTTTGACGAGGGTGGAGGAAGCAAGCAGAGGGGTTCCCAGGTGATGAATTGGCCAGACTTGGGACCATGTGTCTCACTCACCGATAGGACACTTATCTGGTGCAGAACTCGGGATAAAGGAAAGCGTCCTCAAGAGGCTTTGCCATTTTCTGGGTTAACGGTAACCCGACCTGGCTCGGATTACAATGGTCAGCAGCTCATTTTAATCAGAGATGACTTCAAGTGTCCCTAAAAGTATTTTTGACATCTTGACTTTTTTTTCTAGCATGTCAGGTTTTCTTTTTTTTTTTGTGCTTGTATTTCATATTTTACCATGCGTTGCAGAAATGTCATTAGCTTGTTTTTTTTTGGAGGGGGGGTTGTATGCAGTGTGCAGCGAAGATTGTGACAAAAGAGGTGTTGGCTCAGGGTCTCCCCCTGACCTCTCGGCCTGTAGGTCAAGACCCCGGTCCATTAACCGATGCTAATGCTAACAGCAAGCTAGTCGCCACGTGAGGGTCTGCCCCCACTGCTCCGTGGAGGGCGTGTCGGGCCAATGACTGCATGTTAGAAGGTCACCGGCAGAAGGTTAAGGGTTCAGTCCATCATTATGCTGTCGTCATGCCATCCCTGACGTAGGATGACACCATTTATTTCAGACTTTGGGGGAGGAAGTTTCCACCAGTATCATGGGCACAGAGCAGCTGATGATGAAGATTATTAAGATATTTGATATCGATATAGATATACATTGAAAGTGTCCAAAGTGGATGACTGATTCCACTACAGTCTGATTTACATCGCACTACGTAGAACCGAAACAAAGTTACGTGCTCCCTCTTGCATGTTCCAGGGCAGGCATGGCTCAGTGGTAGAGCGGTCGTCTCCCAGTCCAGAGGTTGGGGGTTCAATCCTCGGCTGTTGTGACCTTGTCCAAGTGTCCTTGAGCAAGATACTGAACCACGCTCATGCCGCACCATCAGTACATAAATGAGGAAAGCGTGTAAAGTACTTTGAGTGCCAAAACGCAATGTACGTGACACCCCATTTACAGATAAATACATCAAATAAGTGAGTCATCATAAGGGCAAAGTCTCAATCTGTGTTAAAAACTAAGGACCATAAATTCTGGGATTTATTAATCAGGAGTGAGGGTTCTTGTCTGAAGTGCACTGGGAAGTCCTTATGCAATTTAGGATGAGTAACAGAGAGAGCCGTCACTATTACTGGTACTAAATTCTGCTTAGACTGCTGGAGAAACTGCTCAGCTGACCTGAGGCAGCCCAAAGGAGTGTAGGGATGAAGAAGCTCATCGAGATAAAACGGGGCACAAAAATCATTTGAACACAAATAGCAGAATCTTAAAAGTGCACCGGTAGCCAGTGTGGGAGACTCAGACAGGAGTTAGGTGCTCCCTCTTGCACCTTCCAGTTAAGACGTGAGCAGCAGGACCGACTGACTGCGCAGTAAAGTCGACAGAAAGTCACAGTGCTGAGCCCTTCGGCACGGTGATGTCATTTTCAGGCGACAGCAAATGGCAAAATGGCCGCCCCCTGAGATGGAAACAAACAGGTGGATTTTACTGCTCATTTCAAATGCCACAAGCGCCATAATTAAATGTCGTGTTTGGACTAGTGGAGGCACATAGAATGTATTACTGTCAAGACATTTTTGACATCCCCTTTAAGGATGAATATTGCCATCCGAGCGATGTCTTACCGAGCACATTCACGGTCACGCAGCTGAACATTGACTGATTCAGCACCAATGGCCATTTAATTAGTGATGCAATGGTATGAGAGCCAACACGCCCACGCACGTACACACACGTAATCCCTCCCTCATTAGGTGCATTGTGGGGATGCTGATGTAATGCAAGTTAATCTGTTGGCCTCTGGTTGGCTCGCTGGCCCAGCGGGAGCTCTTTGTGTACGACATTACCCCAGCCCCGCCCCCTGGAGACTGATTCATTAAGACTGACGCTGATACCCAAGTACCCGGGTCTTTTGTGTGTGTGTGTGTGTGTGTGTGTGTGTGTGTGTGTGTGTGTGTGTGTGTGTGTGTGTGTGTGTGTGTGTGTGTGTGTGTGCGAGCGTCACTTATTCCAGGGATAATGCAATGCAGATGCAGACCATGAAGGCACTACTTTCTCAACATGTGCCCGAGAGCACGTAGGCCAGACGCGTGTGTGTGTGGGTGTGCACGTATAGGTGTTCAAGTCCCGAGTGCATTGAGGCCATTTTGTGTCGAGCAATCAAGCTTTCCGTTTCTTCCAAGTGTCCGACATCTAATACTGAAGGTACAGACGCCGTTGCTTGAGTGGAAAAAACACATATCAGCTACAACTGGAAGCCTCGCCCCGGAAAATGTCAGCCAGAATAAAATCGAAGCAAAATGCATCGCATATACAGTATATGCAGTTTGAAAATCAATCTAATCATCAAAGTTGCCGTATATTTGTTGCTCCAGTGTATATGGAGATTGTTTTTTTTTTCTTTGGCAAAGGCAGATTTAAGGAGCATATATGTATCGAAGTGACGTGTCCGAAAAAATTCTCGGACCGGTCTCGCAAAGGAAACATTTCAAAGCCCAACGACAAACGGCAGTCTTTCCCCCACCGTTGCGGGCCAGATGATCAACCGGGTGTGATGTTTGCTTCATTCCGTATGTGAGAAGAGGTGAAAGTTGTGGTTAGACAACAACTTGTAAAGCTCTGAGCATCCGACGCTTTCTTGTCAAGAAGAACACCACCGTGGTACGGCCATCTTCCGACTCATCCGACCCGGCTCCGTGCAACCTTTTTCCTCTTTCTGTTTTGGCGATGTGGACCACATCAAGATTGCCGTGGCGGGGCTATAAGAGGATACCGGAGAAATACTTCCAGTTATGCATGACGGTTGGCAACAGAAGACTCGGGAAGTGTGTTCGACTCCAGGGGGATTACCTCAAAGTGGATAACTTGTAGTTTGGAGTGGAAATCCAAATTTCTTGACTTCCAGTCTTCAATTTTTTTTTTTTCTGACACACTTGGTGTACGGTAGTATATACAAACGATATAAATACACCTTTCAGCTCTGAGGCGGTTGAGTGGATGCACAAAATAGCATATGTTAATGTTAGGTTTAAGTCTATATTGTCCCAAAAAGAGGTATCCATTATCACCTGGTGGCAGTCATAAAAATACAAAATCAGGCTCCGTAAAATAATTTGAAGTCGGGTTACGGGCCCGAATGACAAAAAGTCTCCAAGGGCTTCACAAGCCCACAGTTGACAAATATTGATGGCGCCCCCTGATCTAAACCAGGCAGGGAAAAATGAGAAACCTTCAGAAGATTTTGGATGATTCCATTCGGAGGAATGGTTTGCAGGCGCTTTTCGTTTGAGACGAAACACTACGGCAATGCGGCACACTTAGCACGGGCTTTAAATAGCGATGTCAAATAAAGTCAGAGGAGGCCTGCGGGGATCACAGCCTGAGAGGGACTCTGTCAGAGCGGCATTCCCCAACGGAAGCCGGCAATTGGATTTACAAATAGCATTCTGTGTGATTGCAATTCCAGGAATGCCATCTTGGCAACGGCGGCTAGCGGCGGCCGTGAACACCGAGTCACCGGGTGATTTCGAGCCAGGAGAACGTGACGGCAAAGCTCAAGCAGAGATGCAGAAAAGGGACAAAATGGTGGCGGGTGAAGGAGCAGAAAGACGCCTGCAGCCCAGCGTAGGACCGGAATCTTCCTCAAGCCTGTCGCCGCGCGCAATAGTTGAGCTTCTAACATCCCTGAAAATCTGAGAAGACCAAAAAAAAAAAAAAAAAGTGAAGACTCCTCCTCGGAAGCCTCTTTCTCTTTGCCACCTCTTTTTAATCGTGTGCTCCATTTCTATTCTTTCTCATCCTTTTTTACTTTTTGACGGCCTTCTTTGTGTACGGGCTGTGGGAAAGTTTCCTGCAATGGTGAGGTCATCCACCACGACACCCCTCCACCACCGTCAGCCCCAGCCACCCTCCCACACCATCAAGCCCCCCCCCCCCCCCCCCCCCCCCCCCCCCCCACCTCACCCCCACCCCAACTTCACATGCTGTCCCCCTTTTTTCCTGACCTGGCTGCACTGACGTATCCCGCGCGCCTCTGTCCTAGTTCCACTTCCACAGCACTCCCCATGGAGGATGTTGACTATAGCCGAACTCAAAGCCTGTATCGGATTATCGCTCCCCTAAAAATCTCAAATAACACAGAAAATGGGGATAGCCATCTATGTGCTACCAGGAGGTCTTTTTTCGACACCTTGAAAACGCTTCATAAAAAATAAATAAAAAAAAAAGAAAGAAATCTGTCTCTGAATTTTTATTAAATGCAGGATCCATTCATTTCGCAATGAGCCTCAATTGATTCACCTCATGTTGCTGACCATTTACTGCCCCCTATTGGCAACAAACCTGTAAATCACCCAAGTTAAAAGTAGATGAAAGGTAAAGTCAGTCAGGAAACCAATTTGAGATTGTTTGTATTGTCCATCGGCTTTCTGTTAAAGGTGTTGAGGCAAATAGTTGAGGCTTGAAGTTGTTGGGGTGGCCAATAGCCCTCCTAGCTCACAGAATAGCTCCAGCCCGGCATTTAATAGCAGCCGACAGTTACTTGAGGATCATTTATGTGATGGCTTCGTCAATCAGCCATCAAGTGGAAGAAACATTTTTGGTCTGGAAACGCAATTATATTTATTCACTACAGTATTCTGAAGATAAATGGTGTTATTCTTTGAACCGTAAATGGTTCATTTGTATCTTCCAATACAGCAAAAGGTTCGACATTACACCCTCCCTTCTCACTCTGCCCACCTTCACCTTTTTTTTTATAATGACAAATGTCATTTTTAGTATTTTTAATTTATTTTTGAGTCAAGTCGCGGGCCGCTGAAAAATGGCCCCCGGCTCGTCGTTTGAACACCCCTGGCTCAAAGCGTTGAAACGTGTGACCCTGAAGCTTCAAATAGGTCCGATCCAGAAAGCATGTGGACTTTTCCTGCAATTTCACTGAAGACGGCGACCCACAATCAAATGGAATACAACACTGTCGTCATCTTGTGTCTTTTAATAAATCATCCAAATCAGATTACATTAAAACCATCTGACCGAGCAAGAGCACGACTCCTGAGTTTATCTGTCGTAATGTACAGAATATATACAAAAAAATACAGATTGTGACATAAATGAAGAATATTGAGGAAAATGACTTTTATACATCTGGATAAATATTGAGAGAAGTGTAAAGGCAAACAAAAACACATCTCATATCCAGGGAGGGGAAAAAAATGTTCTTTTTAAATAAGCATTGGAAGAGCTGAACACATATTTTATGTCGTTGTTCTGGACACTCGCGTCTTTCATATAATCATCTTATTTGTCGCCGGTGTTTGTCGTGACGATCAGTAAGAAAGGTAAAGCGCTCGATGGAGTTTCCACCATCATTTGGAAGTGATATCCTCTGCAAAGCCTTTCGCGGCGGCGCGATGGCTTCGTTACGTGAATGTCGCCATCGTTAGCGTGCGACACGGGAATGTGGTTGACACACTTTGGCCTCACTTCTTGTGTGACCCGATCATGACCTTTGAGACAAAGTTGACGATAGCGCTCGCTGGCTGCTCTGGGTCGTGTTCGGCAAACAGATGGCAAATATTTTCCGTCTCGCTCTGAGATTTCCTCGCTACAAACCCAAATATCCTGCAATAAAGACAAACAAGGATCGTGAAATATGACAACAGAGTCTTCGTATCAATTGAAATAATTGCAAAAAAAAAGCGAGTACACCGGAAATAGATTCGTCAATAACTTCAAGACTTTGAAGAACTCACGCATGCATCTCCTGTACTTCCCACCATGTAACGTGCACGTGCGGAAGTCAAAACAATCCCGATTATTTATGCCGTGCTTTCAAAGTGCCGTACAGATGCGGAGAAAACAAGTGCCGAGAGGAATGCAAACAGTCAAAATGTGTCATAAGAAAGACAAAAACACTGTTTTGTGAATAAAACACAACACACCATTCAAACTGAGTAAGATGAGATCAAAGTAAGTTTCAACAATTTCTTCCAAGCATTTGTCGTTTCCGGAGGGCACACTACGAGTAGTACTGAATCCCATTTTTCTGATGACATCGTCACACACGGTAACGGGGAATTGACTTGACTTGTTCCCGAATGATCAAACACTTACTTTGCAGTCGAAGCATTTCCTCGTGTCCATCTGTGTGGGACAAAATATTTATTAGGTTCAAATGATTAGGCCCAATTAGATTGCATGTTAGATCTTGGGTCTCAGGGTGTGAAATGTGTGCGAGATGACATGGAGTGACGGGGAGAAAAAAAAAGTACTTGAGCCCTTTTAAATAGTGATTCCGATTTATGAAAGCTGGGGGAAAAAAACTAACTATTCAAAGCTCCCTGTGAAAAAGGACTTGCCCCGTCCCGACGAGAAATTTTCTCATCCTTTCGAGAAAACGTTCTCGTCCGAATGAGAAACAATTATCCTCACCTTATCTTCTTTTAGTTGGTCGATGACACTATTTGGTATAGTCCTTGTTTTGCGGAAAGAGTGTACGTCCTCTTTGGCTGAACGTTTCGCATAGGACGAGATAGTTTCTCATCTTCATGAGAAACGTATATCATGTATAGAAATATATTTTTTTTTCTCCATGTCACTTTAGGGGCTCCGTACTTTTGAGCCTGAGCAGCCTTTTCTTTTAATCACAAGCCAAGTCAAAAAATGTTCTTTGCGATCATGTGTTTATGTACACCCACGAGTCTAAACATGGTATTCCGTTTAATATTGCACTTGTGAAATAAGAATTAAGATGACAATTGTGTTTTTTTTTTCATTTTCAGCAACCCAAGAAGAATGCCCCCTGCTGGGGACTGAAACTGACGTCAAAGTGCCCACGGACGGGCTTGTCGTGTAAATGTCACTGCTCAGCTGTTTTCTCGGTATGGTCACTGCAGGTTGGACTACATTTGTTATTATTATTATTTTTATCATTATTATTATTATTCAGTAAATGAAACAGCAAAGTTAGTTAAACACAATAGCCATGCCTGTAGATAACTCCCTGAGGGAATGTTGGATTGGTTTTTATATGTTTATTTAAGTGTCAAAAATCCTCATAAACTGCCAGACTTACTCGACTTAATGTTGAGTAATACTGCAAAATACAATCAGTCATTTGAGTAACACGGGTGACCTGTTCATTCGTCATGCATGCGTCTGATGAAATGTCAACGACAACCGTTCCTGAAGTGGGTTGGTGAGCATGTTATGTCTTGTTGTAGACGACGTCACATGACTCACCTCCTGCCTTGCGGGTCCAGGGAACAGAAAATGACTGTATTGACGGCATAGTGTCTTCTGAAAAACAGCCTGCAGCGACAAGACATGCATTTTTGGTTTTGCTTTAGTCTGACTTTCAGTTGTGGTAGGTGGGGCCTCATCATATGAATCCTGAGCCAGTGACATCTCGGATGAGCTCATTTAGTCCATAGAAATGGCAATACTCACTTCCTCTGGTTATCTGTGAGTGTGATGCCCTGCGATGACACTTTAAAGTGGACAACAGTCCAAGCCGACGGAGGGTCCGTGGTGAGCGTTACCGTGGCGGCTTTCTCAACGGCCTGGTGTCCCGTTAAAGACTCCAATTCCACAGAGCCAAGGTACCACACGTTGCATGCTACCAAAAGACATCATACAAGTCAAAAAGATCCAAGCTGGCTATCATGCCTGAGAGTAGGCAAAAAAAAAAAAAAAGCCCAAAAAGAAATGAATACAGTTGTTGAGGGTCATAACACCAACATGCAACCTCAACTGTTCATAACATTGCCTCTCTCTCTCTCTCCCTCTCTCTCATATATGTGTATATGTGTCTTTAAACTCTTCAAATAGTGTGTAACTTGTGAAATCTTCATTATAACTCTTTCATATATTCTCCGTCTGTGAACGACTTCCCATATCTGACTATTTCCCAAGCGGCCTCAGAAACTTGAAGGTGGTTGGATTTGAAGACTTCATCCACTTGTTGAATTGATTTTTCCTCAGATCAACCTTCCGCATTAATTCCGAAACAGCTTTTGTCCTCTCTGCTCCCTCCGGATATTTTTCGGCAAAGGCTGTGTGTGTTTCTTTTGGAAAGGGCTTGTACATTTGACCTGTTATTGTTGGCTAGTTTATCACCACAAATTCGGCATACTGGTAACCGCTCTCATCAGAGGTAAATGCAAATGAATCTGCCCCGGCATCATGAAATGTTCTATTTTCTTCGGATATTTTTCCTTTCTTAAATTTCTCCATCTTAGGCCTGCCTGAGGGTGAAATTCTCGATCAATGTACGGCGTTTTACCGGGCTTTGGGAGGGGGTGACGTCTATTTTAAGCGACAGAAAATATTACAATCTATAAATAACTTTGTTTACATATTTCGAGACCTTTTCTTAACATACTAGCAACAACATAACAATGGTTCGTACAACCAGTGTTCGTCCAAGTGGTTGGCCGTTACGGAACTCATCTCCTTCTTTTCTGCTCTCGAGAGAATTTTTATAGCAACACTGCCACCAAGTGTACACTCAGAGAACATAACAGAAGTAATCCAATTTTTTTTTTCTCAGACCAATAACATCCACTTCAATCTGACGCTGATCATTTCTTTTGCCGAGCCACGCAGAGCCGCAACATTAAGGATGAAAGGGCCGCATTCGGAGCTAGCGGCTAGGCTAAGCGCAATTAGAGTTTGTCACAATTAACGTACCTGCCCCTTGCTTCAGAAGCTCAGCTGCCGAGTTGGTTGCTGTCTTGACGGGAGAGTCCCTCATTTCCTCAAACGGGTCTGACAGGTGCAAAAAGTCACATAGGAAGTCAAACACGGACATGCCAGCTGCATGTTGTCCCTCGTATTACTGAGGAATTGCATGGGTGAACACTGCATCCACTATCAAATGCTATTTGCTAGCAACTTGCCTTGTATAAACACACTGTATTTAGCTCACTGGGTTAATGATCATCTTAAGCAAGTCATCACTGATCGATTTGACATTCCGTCCTCGTTCATCCTACCTCTGTCAGGCAGAATGAGTTTGCACGGTAGAGCCAGAGATGTGATGGAGTGCTGACACACCAGAGAGGTGAGACTCCCTGACAAGGGGGGGAAAAAAATCCGTATCACTCAACGATGACCATGCCACAACAGAACAAGCAAAACGAACCACACGAGAGAAATGTTTGAATGAGTCACTGAAGTGACCGAACAGACGGTTGCGCCGGATAGCAGACACCAGTAGGGGGAAGCAGTGAGCCATATATCAGTGCAGTCGAGTTGCTGCTTGTGACGCGCTTCACTCAACTGACTGACGGAATTGAATGAAGAAGTTGGCATCGATAATACCGGTCAGTTGGACTGGCGTTGTCATGGTGATCACAAGCTACAGCATGTGATTTGATGGTTATGGTTTTGCATGGTGACGGATCCCCACGTTAGTTTTGTGGCGTTCTCGTCAAATGAGCAGAAAAAGGTTTCTGTACACTTCTGAATTATTTTCCCAGCTGTTGTCATGCGTTCGATCACCGAAGACTAAAACTAAGCACCGATGAGTTTCATTTGACTACAGACAGCAAAAATGACAACAGAGCGTACCCTGTCCGTCACACGTTCCAATAAACGAAACACGAGTCTGTGGATTCAAACCAAAGCTGTTAAGTTGTGCATCAGATGGAGATGCAAATACCAAGAAATAAAGGTTGAAATGTTGCTCTGTCATTAATTAACACACAATTGAGAGAAAAAATATGCCTGCGGGGGAGGGGGGGGGGATTCGCCTTGCGACCCCCCGTTGGCGAAATGTCTGCCAACTGCCAGTGATTCTCACCAAAGAATGGCTCATCGGGGCAGCCTTTGAGACGCACTCCTTTCTGTGTGCACTCTATCAGGAAATGTCTCACCAGCTCACTGGACGGATCTCCACCTGCAAAAACACAAAATATCCGTCGGATTGACAGTCATTTGTACATTCTCCCCAAAAAGGCCTTGACAAATATTATTTCAAGCACCTTGCAAGAGTCAAGGTAAGTGAGCAACTTCATTTACTTGAACCCAAATTCAATGTTTGTTAAACTTAGAAGACTCCCCCCTTGACTAATGTTGTGATGGAAAAGTACCCATGAAACAAGGCGTTTGAAACTGACCGCGAGTACTCGGACGGCCTAACTATAAGCAATATGGATCACTAGGATATAGCAATATCGTCTACATTTGGAACCTACCTTTCTTACTGGGATGCACCGCAGACGGAGGCGGAGTTGCAACTTTCATCGCCAATCCATAAGCCCCGCGGAATGAATGACTGTCTCTGACAATAAAAGAGCCCGGTTCTTTGTCCTTCAACACTGAAATGGCTATCAGAGGGTCAACCGAGCAGGGGCAGAAAGATAAGGCGGGAGTTAGAATGTTTGAATGGTTGAAGCTCGACCTGGCAAAACAGTTTTGCACTCGGACCTGCTTTCTGTTTGGAGGCGACTGTGAAAAGACCAACCTTGATCCCTGGAAATGTCGGGCTTGTACCAGAACTTGGAAGTGTCCTGAACAAACTTCACAGTGTCCTGCTTGCTGCCAAACTCTGAAGCCAAACAGACGTGAAACAGAAGCGGTTAGTCAAATGACAAAAGAAAATGTTGGTTCATGTATACCCCAGATACAGCCTCCTCAAAGTTGGAGCACAAAGAAAGAGAATACCAATGACATAGCTTGCATATTATCACCGGCAGAGGGAGGATATCTCAACATTCAGACAAGAAAAATGTCATTTTCGCATTCGGCAACATCAAAATATTCTCAAAACTGTGGAAAACTTCTTGGCACCAAAATGCGACCAGCTCTTCCACTGTTGTGTTTTCTGGGGTTGAAATCTAAAACACGGCATGCCACAATCAGATTCTCTTCCTACCTGCTCCAGGCGATGGCGTCCCACTGAAAGCTTTGAAGGGCTCGGGGCTCGGTGGTGAGAAAGAAAGACTGAGACTGCTTTCACTGTGAGGACTGGAAAAGCCACCGAGAGAAGGCACGCAGGAGCCAAGGTCGCCACCTTCAGCCGCCCTCCTCTTTTCAGGCAGCTGCGGAGCGAGCTCCCCGTCCCCTCCGAGGCTCGGGACCCTGAGGTCCCCCATGGCCTCCGGCAGGCTGTGCTCTAGGTTGCCATTTAGCGTCAGTAAGGAAGACAAGTCTGTGCTGTCTGACTCCACTCGGACCCCCGGACACACAGCCGGTCCTTTAAGAGCCGCCCGGGGTGAACTGTGGGCATTAGGAGTGCTGCGCTTGATCGGAGTTGAGGGCTGCGAGGGGTTGGACGGTGGCTGGTGCCACATGGGAGGCGGCGTGCAGCTGCGCAGGCGAAAGATGAACATTTGGAATTAGGAGAAACCTTGAAAACAATCGGTACCATCACAATCAGAGTCTACGCAGTCATCCAATCCTCCATCAAGCATCTCCAGTTGGTCCAGAATGCCGCCGCTCGCGTCTTGGCCGGTACTCGTCAGAGGGAGCGCATCACTCCTACTCTGGCATCCCTTCACTCGCTCCCGATACATTTTAGAGTTCTTTTTTAAGATCCGATTATTTGTTTTCAAATCTTGAAATGGCCTCGTCCCACCTCCGAGCTCCTGCATTTTGTGTACAGCACTTTGTATACAGCGGGAGTTGTTTTCAAATGCTCTCGAAATACACTGGAGTTGATTTGAGAGTTGATTTTGAGCACACGTTCTGAGCCATTTGTCAAAGCTTCAAGGCTGCTGCTTTTCATGTTTTGGGAATTTAGAAAAAAAGACATATGAGTGAGACTCATGGTGTGACAAAAAGGTTTGGGGAGCACACAAGAGAAAACAGATTGGAACCACAGTATTAGGATCTATACAGTCAGCTCATTTATTCGGCCTTGGTGAAGCTCTGTGCTGGATTGCACAATTGTAAGTGCGTAAGAGACATTCGCGATGGTTCTCTCCTTTGTATTCATGCTATGATGAAGAATGTCAAAACAGCGTCTGATATGTGCATACCCGTCTGCGTGCGGGAGCGGGCCGCTTGATGACACAGAACACATGGAACCAAATACCCGCGGACAGGAAGCAGAGCTCACGGACGCGTCAGATCTGAACAATTCTCCGTCAATCGAGCCGCCGCTGTGGTTCGCGCTGTCCAGGAAACTTCGAGAATCTAGAAAAGAAGAGAGAAGAACGTGGATCTTTTTTTTTTTTTCAGTTCTGACACTAAAACGCGAAGTGGGCCGGCGTACTCTCAAACTACAAAGGCTGTGTCACTTGTGCATGCACTCAAACGACTTTACAAGTAAGCTTTATGAACAGAGGCGGATATCGTCCTGTACGTGCCAGAAAGGGAGACGAGAGTTTGCTGTTTGATGAGCTTCCATATTTCTTGGACTCAATACATATAACCAAAATGTGCCCAAAAGAAATATTTCGTATTCATGCAGTTTTCAGAATTTGTGTCAATGCCACATTATAGGCAATAAACATGACATGCAGCACCACCAATGGGTCACTTTTCTCACGACATGCGGTAAAATGTCCCTGTGGATTTTGCAATGAAGACAAGGACAGGAATTTTGATCTCCTTTTTTTTTTCCTCTTTCTAATCCATTACGGCGTCAATTTAAAAAATACTTCAAGTCAAGGGATGACCCCTGCCCCCAATTAGTCCATTCATTTGAGGTGCCCTCTGCACCGCGCTGTACGTTGTCACGTAATACGAGCGATGGGATGCAGAAGAAGGCTCAAACATCCCGACATGACATCCTGACATTCAAACAATGTGCGTCATGCAGTCGACATGAATGCGGGCCTCCTCGGGCCACAGGCGCGGGCCTGAAGTTCTGTGAGTCACTGCAGAGAGAGTCAAAGGGCTCCTTGTTCAGACACACGAGCAAGCCCGCCCCCCCCCCCGCCCCCCCCCCCCACCACCGCTCGTTTTCTTTAAGGATGGAATCCGAGATGGAGGAATTTGCTTGGGAGACGAGCCTTGTTTCAACAGATTTGACAGCAATGCATCGCCTGGAGTCGATGATATAACGGCACGTGTGCCTTCAAGCGATTCCTCTTTGATGGCATCCATAAGGCGCGAGAGGACTTGAAAGGTGTGACAGCGAGTGGTGGAAAACAGAAACTTTGTCATCACTCCACTGCCATAGTGCGATCACAACTACGTTGATCTTTCTGTCGTATTAGTGAAAAGTATCTCCCAGCATCTTTGAGGCTCATCTCTACTTTTCAGGACCGTCTTACCGATATTTATCGTCATATTGCCCGTCTCGAGATCGGGGCATGACATTTCCCACAAAGCAGTATGACAGCAACCGGTGATGACCCCACATTAGCCCACATCCAAAAGAACAAAATATTCCAGGAATTGGAATCAGAAAAGTCAATGGATGGTGTGATCCGTTGCGATTTCTCACGCAGTGGATAGAATAAATACTTAGGTCGTCGTTATAGCTTGGATAAGAACTCAATGTTCTCAGGCTAGTAGCATAGCATAGCATAGCATGAGATCAATTCACATTTGAATGTTGGAAGGCAGCTACAGACGTCACGGGATACTTTTAAACAAAGGGAAGTGTGCGCAACAGCAGCATGCTCCACCGACATGGCTTTGCATCTTCTCGTGTTGCACATCAGAAGTCCTCGATGATCCCCGTATTTCCGTCCATGTTGGAGTGTGCGGCCATCAATTGTGAGGGTCCAAAAATCAATCAAGCTCAGTGCCCGCATGCTGTGCCTTTCCCTCCTGCGACTATTCAAAGCTGTCAAGAGTTGCGACAGAGCACCCCACCTGACCCCTCGGAGCTCCTTCGCACCTGGCCGGTGCCTCGGGTCTGCAGACCGGACACTATTCGAGGTACCAAGAACTAAGCGGCGGCTCTGAAGGGGATGGAGCCTTTTCCGTTGCCGCTCCCTCTCTTTGAAATGACCTCCCGCTGAACATTCGGCCAGCCCCCTCACTGTCCATCTTCAAAAATGGTCTTCAAACTCATTTTTATTCTTTGGCTTTGGACTCAGCATGAAACTTGATTTTTAGTCGGACGTTTTTTGTGCTTCCGACTGTCTTTGTTTTTCATTTGTTTGCTGTTGTATGAATTCTTTCTGCTCCATGCACAGCACTTTGAATACAACGCTGGTTGTTTTCAAGTACTGGAGAAATACACTTGAGTCGAGTCGAGTTGAGATTCCACTGTCCTCCTTTCATGTTTGGACCGCCAGCTTTGGTGACTCGCCCGCACGGCAACGAGGAGGCCAAGTTACAAGCAGCTGAGGAGCGAGTGAGCAATAAGACCCACAGAGGAGGCGACAAACGTGAAGAAAAAGTGCGATGGGACACAAAGCGAAGAGAAAAAAAAGTTACGGCAAAGACAAATAGTGACATCATGAACACTTGAATCAGTGGAGATCCAAGATAGTCTGTGGAAAAAGGTTGCAGACGTTGGAGCACGTTTTTCAACAGATTCCAAATTCCGGAGCCTTCGTCAATCTGGTTAGGTCATCATGGAGGCCGGCCGGGGCCTTCGACTTGCGGTGTGCAGACACTTTTTTATTCCAACTGCTCGAGGAAAGCAAAACCGGAAAGCTTGAATCAATGCAAATTTCAATGCCGCAAAATCAAAGACATTGAATGACGGTTGTTGCGGCTTTCAATGTCCAAGCCAAGCATTTGCTCGACGGCACTCAACGGATCGACCGAGACTCAGAACAAGCAAAGATCTCGGAAGGAGAACCGTAGACTTGGAAACGTTGTGCATGTCTCTTCGAGACATCTGCAAACAACTTCAGGTTCATTGGTCATTCATTCCAAATTATTTGATCACCCAAAGCCCCCAAATGAAGATGACCATCGCGGCTGTGATGACTGCGACGGCAACTGTAAACAGTCGCAGAGCTTTTCGAGAGGAGTGACAATCGTGAGCATTGACCAGTTGAGATGCTGTGAACGAGGTTTCCGTATACAAAAACTCACATAGCGACTTCAAAAACAAAGTAGGCGGACTATTGTAAGTAAGTTGTAAAAAGTAGTCCAATTTCTTGATGCCTCGGACACGCCGCACACCACCAGGCACCGCCGGACGCAACTGAACATGACAAATTCCAGTCGACCAATCGCACGCAGAAGAATTAAGGGCACCTTTGTGTCCTCCTTCAAGAAGAGATTGGAAATGCTTTCGGAGACAGGGAGGAATATCACGAGAATAGCGAACGGAGTCTCCGCCGTCTGAGCGCCTACGTACCGAGGGATGCGGTCATGATGTGACGCGAGGCAGGTTTCCTGTTTGCCTCCAAATCCCCTGCCTCTTTCCGTTTCTCTCTGTGTTGTACCGCCTGACGACTCCCTGCCAGCGACTCTTTCGTCTCCTCCTGTTTACCGCTGAGAAGAAACCGGACCCGGCTCCATTCAACTTCTTTGGCAGGGGCTGGATTGTGGCGTCGCCATGGCCAATTCCTTCGTCCCACGGATGGAAAAAGAAAGTCTCGGTTTGTTCCTACTTGTTGTGACACCGCTCGACTTCTGAGTTTCCACGGAGGAAGGGACAGAACGAAAAGGGGAGGGCGCACTGAGAGTTGGAGACGAAAACCCACCTCCCCTGCACCCGACCACTAAGCATTGCGCATTCTTGGGACGCTGGGAGCACTTTCCCCCAATCGGAATGAATTACAAGGGTCAAAGGTCACATGTGGCCTTTTATGGGCAATGGAGGGAAAAAGGGGGGTGCTGATGCTGGTGAATTGGAGTGAGGAGGGGGCAGGGGGGGGGGCTCTGTTCGGGCATGTGTGTCCTACTGCTCACAACAAACACTGAGACAAAGGCATGCAGACACAAACTGACCATGTCTGCTGCCATGTGTCAAATCTTGGCTCCATTGGATGGAGATGGAGATATATACGGTATATGGATATATTTATATCCCCCCCCCCTCAGGTTATTTGTGATTCCAGTAAAGACTGAAAACATGACATGAAAATACAGTAATTGAAAAGAGAGTTTGAACTGTCCCAAAGGGTCAAATTCCTTCGCAGACAGTCATCTGGCTTGAAAGCGGTAAACAGGAAGCAAGTGTCTATCTGAATCGACGGACATTTTGGGGAAAAAAAGCAAAGCTGAATGCCTGCTTGTACTGCCGCTTCTTTGCTCTTCTTGACATGCGTGTCCAGTAAACAGAGGCAACCTTGAGGGGAGTCATCCCATCTCGCTAGCGGCAGATAATACACATTCAAATACCATCAAAAATATCAACCTCGGGTTTGGCAGAAACAAATGCCATTCGGAAATAAGATGACATTATAATCCGGCCGACTGATTTTTATTTTTATTTTTTGAAGAGTTTGCTGCATTTATTTTGCCGTCTTTTCCAAAGCTTTGAATGATTCCCTTTTTTATCGAGCGCACAAGAGGAGCCATTCTGATTTGTTCTGTTTTATCAGTTGAAGCCTTTCCTATTTTTGCTAAGTCAGCATTTCCTCTGGCCGGTAGCCCAACACGGTTCGGAAACGAAGCGCTACGAGACCAGCGATATGCCTACTCGGTCAAATGTGAGAATGAGTCCAAAGCATGCCCCATTCGAGCGTATTTTGTCATCGAATGCTCTCAAGTCCATTTCTGACATCACTGCAAATGCCTTCACTGGTCTCTCCGGATGTCCCCGCAACAAAAGACCCGATCCCACGTCCCCTCCCAGAACAGGATGTTTGTGGACATCCTGTCAGCAGTGGTCTTCCTTTATCACCCTAAACTATTATTAGCCATCCAGTGTCAGCTGTTCTGCTGTTGTGGCACGCTTTATCAAAACGCTCCACGGGTCAAGAATTACAGCCTGCTCTTCACCGTGCGGTTGAAATCAGCGTCATTTGGACAAAGGGCGGCCCGGTATCAAGGCGGCTGCATGCGTATTCACTCATTCGGATGGCGCCTAATCTTAAAAATTCCCTTTGTGTGTTCCTCTAGCCACTGCACGTAGCATTAGCAAAAACAAACAAAAAAAAAAACACTCCCATTTTTCTCAGTTATCAGTGTTAGCTAACAACGCTGCAGCCTTGCATAGACTTTGACAAAGTGTTCACGTGCAGTGCGGCCATTGCTCGACAACGGAACTGCGGAAGAGACTCAGCGTGAAGGCAATATTAGGTGAATTGGCCAAACTGTTGTCTAAATCTGGCCACATCCAGAAGAGTTTCCTTCAAGACCTATTTCCATAAAAACTTGCAGGAGCAATTTCTCATCTTCTACTTTACTCGCTGTGCAATTCCAGCCAATGTTACATCCAATGTTTTCTTTTTAACTCACCACCAAGTCTGCTTTTGCTTATTCTACAGTGCAAAAAATACATTTAAAAAAAATCGGTGGATCCGGATCCAGATGACTTTATTTTGTGCAACCACTTGACGAAATAAAACGGAGTTAATTCAAAAAGCGCAATACAAATAAAGAGATATTGTATGAATAAAGTAAGACTGTCGTGCCAATTAAAACCACAGGAACAAGACCTTTCCCTGCCTTTCCGCAGACATGATTTACCCATAACAAAGTCATGCCTACTTTGTCCACCAATTGCAGCAACGTCCTTGGCAGGTGAGCGCGTGTGCGCGTCTTATGCCAAGACAACATTCCGGTCATCTCTTGAACCCTGTCTGGCAGCCATCAGCCAATGTTTTCCCTACCAGTCAAGCAGAAAATCTTGTCGACATACTTGCACTGGTGCATATGTTAAAAAAAAAAAAAAAAAAAAAACGGTCATCCGCTGCTGAGAAAGTTTACCTTGTGTCCAGCTGCGTTGGGCCCACTGGCCAACAGTCCTCATCTGAGAAACCTCTGAAATGTGTTCCACTGGGAAGAGAAAAAGGACACTGATAAGATTCCAAAACACAGCAACAGCCACCCGCAGCGACATGTCTCCATGTTGATGTTACTTCTTACCATAAGGCGTTGCGGGAGACACTGGAAAGGCTGGAGTTGGGGGCGCACATTCAGAGCTATCACTTTGGCCGCCGGAGATAAACTGGCGCATACACAAATACAAGAAGCAGGAAGGGATAAGACAGGGGCAAGACAGAGCAATATTTTTCCCCCTACGCTCTTATGAGGTGATAAATCCACACACATATCAGCAGATATCAGTCTTGTGATGCGTGTGCATGTGTGTGTGTGTGAATACAGACTGTTTTCGTGTCAACAGACGGGCTATTCATGCCAGCCAACAACAGAAGCGCAGAAAGGTCAATTCTCAAAAAAGGAGAGACAAAGGGAGAAAAATGCACCACTGGGTGGAATTTTTCTTGTGATTTTTTTTTTTGGAACGAGTTTAAGATGACTGCTGGGGAAAAGATCATGAAAACAGTTGTGCAAGGGGTGGCCTAAAACATTTGCATCATTTTCTGTTTCAACAAATCAGGTACATGTCAGGAATTTAAACCAGGGCAGATTCTTGCCAACCACATACCGTAGTTGGTGGCGCACATCAACTTTTTGTTGTTGTTTTTTTTTTTTTGCATTGTATATTCCTGACCATCGCATTTTCCAACAATCAGTGCAAAATGATTCATGCTCGAGTCAAATTTGGAGTGAATGAGGATTTAGGTTTGCTAAAAGAGTACCCTTTAGCTGGACGTAACACAAGAAAGGCAGTTGTATTTACTTGAAGAGATAGTCAACGTGTCACCCCAACAATTGGATATCAGCCATTTTCTTTTAGGGATTGCCTCCCTGAACTTTGACCAGACTCTTAAGACTTGTGTTTAAGGTGACGGTGCATTGATCTTGGCAAACGGGGGTGCCTGCATTTGGTGAGATGAGCTGCTGAAGTGGTCACCTGTGATGGCAAATGGGAAGGGGTGCCGACCAGATAGGCCCCAATGCTTTGCGGTCCTGCCCCAAGATCATGAAAACCCGTTTTGAGCGTCGAAAAACTCGAGTAGTCAGTCACGTCGCTGATCTGCCGCTTCCAGCCTGCACACGAGCAAAGAGAGAAGCCCAAACGTGAAGAACACCAGCGTGGGAGGCACGTCAAGGGTCGTCGGACAGACAAGGATCTGAAATGTCATCCATCCAGCCATCCGTTTTCAACGCCGCTTATCCTGAACAGGGTCGCAGGGAGTTGAGAAAGAATGATCCTCACCTTCTCTTCTTTTGGTTGTTCCATGACACTATTTGGTACAGTCCTTCTTTTGAGGAGTTTTAAGTCCTCTTCTGTTGCACGACCGTTCACAGGAAACTAGCTCGTGCAGATAAAAAAAGCTAGCGCTAGCGAGGAAAGACGCTTCTCATTCTAACACTAAACATATTTTTCTATTCTTTTTTTTTTTTTCCTCCATGGTGAGTTGACCTCAGACCTAAAATATTATGATCCGCCGGAAGCAGCATTGGAAATACACGATAAGGGTTGGTTTGCTTGGATTGAAAACACACACGCACGCACACACACGCACTTTGTTCTATTACTGATTTCTGAAGACATCACATTAAAACATTTTTTTGAAAAATGGTCACCTTAACCACAGTTTTTTTTTTTTCTTTTTTGGGTTCTGAATGCGGCGATGGGATTCGGCCTCTGTTAAGTACAGTGCTGGAGCTATTTTGTGAGATAGAAGGGCTGGTGGCCACCCCAAAAACTTGGAAAATTTCTCACCTATTTGCCTTAACACCTTGAACAGAAAGCTGATGAACAACACAAACAATCTAGAATTGTTTTCTTGACTGACTTTAGCGTGTTGCAAAAACAGTGACGAATTTGAAAGCGGCCCTTTCATCCTTCCATTTTTCTGTAGGCGACCCTCCAAAGAAAAAGTTTGCACACCCCTGGTTTATAAGATTGAGATGCTCCAATTATCAAGACGGACTTGAGAAGGCATGACTGCGAGCAGATGGTGCAAAATGACGAACATCTGTTGGGACCGAACTCCAGCAAGGAGTTTTCCAGATATTTGCGTGTCGCACTGACCCCACCGGTATCGAAATGCGGCAGACTGTGGAAGCGAGCCAACGAGTGGAACGTCTTACCAGTCAGATGGGCGTTTCCTTGATCACTGAGGCCACCGCTTCGGACGGAGGTGGACCGCGACAACGGGGCGCAGGCAGCGGGAACAGGAACAAAGGTGGGGTCCAGATCTAGAATCAGTTGGTTTAACTGCTCTATGGAGTCATCGACGTCGAGCGATAACGACGCAAACTCTGCTTCTTGGGAAGGCGACGCATCTGTGTGATGGGTTGACTGCACCGTGTGGCAAAAGTCCGCCTTTTGTGTCACTCCGCCAGTGTTCGCCTCTTCCTGCGGAGCACCCTGCGCCGTTTCCTCGCTGCGGCGGCGTCCTCTGCTCGCCGTGCGAGGAGCCACCCATGGGGATGGCGTCTCTTTCCGCGGTTTTTCTGAGCCGCACTCCCCGTTTGATACAAACTTGTTTTGGGATTCTATTTCCCGCCGAATCCGGCCGCGAGTGATGTCGTCGTGGCCTAATATTGGCTCTTCCGGCAGATTCTCAGGAGACACGGCGTCTGAAGACGGAGCCGCATCACCATCCTCATCTTCCAATATATCAGTCTCCCTTTCACGAGACGAAGACTCCCCAGTCAACGCTCGTCCCGAGCAAGCCTCATCTTTCGACATCCCCTCCGTTGTTCCTCCGCATGCCGCCAGCTCAGTCATGACCGCGAGAAGAGGCCGAGTAAGATTGCCAGCTTTCTTCGCGGTGTCCTGTGCTGCTAGTAGCAGCGAACACAAAGGCCCGGATGAATGCTGGCAGATACCATCTGGTCACCGCGGCGAGAGGAATGAAGATTCTTGAGTCATAACTCCTCTTCTTCGTCCCTGGCAAATGAGCGTCCTTCTGTAGGTGTTTGGCTGCGAAGACACAATCGGCGCTTTCAGTGCCGCGCTACAAGACAGATGGAGTTTTTGGCGTGTCGGAGGATGGCGTGCGTGTGTGCGTGCCACGCAAATGAAATGTCTGTCACAGAAATCTGACCGAGCCGACCCGTTGATTGCTCACGCACGCAACACTGAAATCAGTCAGTTCTACTCACTCTTACTGTGAAACTTGAACAGACTCACACAGTCCGCACACTTTTTTCACGGCTGGTTTGTGGCGCTTCAAGTTCAGGTAGCTCTTGCAACAATATGCCCAGTGCATACCAAGGACTACATGAGCGCAGCCTCTTAAGTGCAGAGAAGCAATAAATTCCAGACACGCATGGTAAGATTTCACAGCTGGCCGACTAGATCTCTTCCAGTGAACATTTCAAAGTCGGTTTGAAGCGTCTGTTCCAGGAGAGAGTGCAACATTCATCCCAGTGCAGCAACAGCAAAGAGACGACACGCCAAATTGCAATCAACTGTACCTGCAGCCAGGAGAAAACTTTCACTATTCCCTCTGCAGACTGAGCAGAACAGTAGCGGTGCTGCTTGATTTCCGCCTCCTGTCGCACGTGGCGACGAACCAACAGAGGATGACCAGCCGGAAGGAAAAAAGATGCATAGGCTGAACAAAAATGAGAACTGGTGCGACGCGGACAGATAAGAGTGCCCTCTCTTTTTCGTCTGACGTCCGCTCTGCTTGCCAGCAGTCAACACGGGCAAACAAGCGATTGACTTACTCCGAAGGTGTTAAGAGCCCACCCCCAGTCCTCCCTCCTGTCTGTCTCTCCCCCACCCACGTCCCTACGATGCTTCTTTCCTGTCGCCTCGGTCCCTCCCGAAGAAACTCCGCCTTCACCGGCAGCACTGTTTGGAAAAGGGCCTGCTTCGCCGAGTCCCTTCCTCTGCTTCCCCCCTGCATCCTGTCCCAGTGGACACAGGTATCTGCACACAAAGCCTGAACTGGGCCAGAGTGCGGGTAAGCAGCGATCATCCATCCGGCGTTCAAACACCGTCACATACTACACCAGGTGGAAAAGCTCAGACTGCACACATTTATGTCAGCAATGAGAAAACAGCCTGTGAGAGGGCCTTGAGCTGCTCAAATATGGAGAAGGGAATGTAAACATGGGGGGGCGGGCTCCAAAGTGGCTTGTGTACCGAAGGGGGAGGGGAAGGGACAAATTGCAATGTGAAACTTGAACCTGAAAAGGCACGAGAGGAGCTAGAAGTGGGCAGACGGGAGGCAGGTAAAGGGAGAAGACGCCAGGCCAAGTGTGTGCCGCGGAGATGGGGGGAGAGAAATGAGAGAAGGCGGGTTCCGAGTGGGCTCCGACCTGTGGTCAAAAAAACAATATTCTGCAAACGGGCTCCCGAACATGAAAAGAAAAACTTCAACATGCTATTGTGACACGATGGACAAGTAGATTGCACTGCCACAAGAATCTTCAACTAGTTTTTTTGGTTATAGTTAATGCTCTGTGATGACTCGCTGAAACTTATACCATAACAGTAATTTTAATAAAAAGCAAAAGAAAGCAAGAGCGTAATAAATGAGGGGGCCAGGGGTGGTGTGCAGTGGGGGGGTCACAGCAGATAACAGCATGCATCATACCAGCTTTGTGAAGTCACGAGTCCCGCCCTTCCAGATCCAGATCTAGTTTAAGATGACCTTGTCTTTTATACCTGATAAAAAAACTTATGCTCAATTTATGCCATGATCTTTACTGATCACTCATGCAAACACCAAATGGCACCAATTGATTCGTAGCCTGTAATCCCGTTTTAAAATAAAACTGTTATGAATGGGTGGAGGCGGATACACCGAATCTGTGCACAGTATCCGATTTTAACCCGACGGCAACTCGAATCTTAAAACCTGTCAACCGCGAGTGAAACGGTCATTGATGTTATTTCCTGCCAACAGAGGCCGCCACACGACAATCTTGTTGCACAACACCGCCCCCATCTGGGGATTTGTTGAACTTGATGAATACTCGGTTACTGTTGACTTCTGTACAGAATTGGCTGTCTCATGTTTGTGTAAGGGTGCACTTTCTTCAACTCCCACTGAGACTTCTTTTCTCACTTCTGTTGGCAGCTTCTTCCACTTGTGTAACAGCTAAATACGGCTTCCCCATGTTTACTTTGAAATCTGGGCTCGTATCGAACCGAGAGATCGTTCTAGGAAGCTGACTTGTTTTTGTCACCATCGCTGTAACTTTCCGAGCCTTTGTGCGACCCTGAACGCACCACATCACATATGCAATGAGACCCGCCCCGCCGAGCGTGGACAGTCTCCCATCCGAATGTCGGACAGACGAGGACTCGCCTTCTACCGCAGGCTTCCATGACGACCGACGAGAGCCGCCTTTGAACGCCTTCAACACGCCGGTTAGCTACCGCTCGCTCACAGCAATGGGATGATGGCCAAGGAACGATTTGCAAGAACGACGGAGCAGCATCTTAGCATGCTTGGCTAACGAGGAGAGCTAACGGCTCGGCGCTCGCGTTGGCTAGCCTCGGCTCCCTCCACCCGCGGGCTTGTTGCTAACTGCGCCGCCGCTACGGGGATGGAACGTGCGAAGGAACACGAGTGCGGCGCTCTTTCAACTTCGCAAACATCACCTGGGACGCCAGAGTGTAATCGTGACGGCGCTCACGCCAAATCGAGCGGATTCGCAGCTCTGTCTTCTGGGAAGCGACCATCCGTCGGGGATGATGAAGCCGGAGGCGCCGAGGCAAAACTCTTAGGGAAGGGACTCGCCGCCACCTCCCTTCTCCAGATTGCCATCAGGAATGGGATCTACCAAAACCACGTTGCTCACGCTTTCGGCGGCGCGGCCAAGGCCATCAACATGCCCTCGGCGAAGTCGGCGAACGTGTACAGCATTTCGTCCGTCAGCAGCAGCAGCGGCGGCGGCGGCGGCAGCAGCACTACTTCGAGCAACACCTTGCTCAGCAAGAGACGCCAGCGGCACAAGAGGAATCTGTCGCTGGGCTGTGCGCCGACCAGCTGCTCTCCCGGCTTGCCTTCCGCCGAGGCGGCCAGTGTCGCCCCTTCGGCCTCTCCACTGAGCACCCTGAGTCTGGATCGGAAAACCTTCCTCAGGCAGAAGCAGTCAAAGCAGCTTCTGGCCTCCGACAAGGGATGGGTGACATCGGACCTTAAACGGGGCTGTATTCACGTCCACGACTGGCTCACGCCCTCCTACCCTCGACCGGTACTCTGCACAGTGGATACTCAGGCCACGGAGGTGGTCAGCAAGCTGGAAGCAAGTAAAAGCGAGGGTGTCTTGCGAGTCACTCGTGAAACTCTTGCGACTATTAATTCTTGCAAAGACCTGAATGGACAGATCGGTGATATACGTCACGGGCCATCAGATCCAAAAGACATGAAGACGAATGAGGCTCTGTTGTTAAACAGCAGGACAAAGCAGCGTTGTTTCAAGTCGAACCTCGTTTCAGATGACAGATTTGCAAGTAACTCTTCCTCAGAGGTTTGCCTGAATGACATCGGCGCGGATGTCAACACCGGTGCGGCTGACTCCTGTGGCGTGTACTCTGGATCAGATTTGGAGAACAGCACTTGTGACGAGGTCAGCCTCGGAGGACCCAAAAGCATACTGCAGCAGGACTCCCTGAGTGAAGGCGCAGGTTTGCCGACAGACTCGTCAGCATTGAGCCCAAACTGTGACAGTGCCACAGAGGGACCGGACCCATTCGAGAGCTCCTCTGATGAGATGGAGCTCACCTCCTCTCCGACACCTTCGGCCAGCAATTTTCCCGCAGAGCCACCCTCACCCGCGTACCTCCCACACGCTCCGGAGCAACTGAAAAGCACGCCGGGAGATGCCGGCGGGGCCGAAGCCGGCGATCGTCAAGATTCAGCCGACCCGGCGAAACCTTCCTCCAAATGCCGCAGCGGCTCTCAGACTCGACCTCTGAGCGAGCAAACATCAACGCAGCCTGAGCCGCAGATCGATGCCGGGAGCAGGCGGTGGCCGGAGCAGATCAATACAAGCCCGACGCCGGCTCTCTTTGTCCAGCTGCACGGTGGCATTGTGCGCCGTCTGCGAGGGGACGAGAGGCCGCTGCAAATCTTAAATGAGTACCTCACCAACTTGGGCTTTGAAGACCCGTGGCGGGTGCAGGAGGAGGGAATGAATCCAGGCATTGGCAGCCTTATTCGCTTCTACTTTGGTGAGTACTGAGGAGAAAAACAAAAATCATGACTGGATTTGCATTTCACCTCTGCTGATTTGCACTGGGTGTTTTTAAATTTGGGATGCCAAGCTCGGGTCCTCAAGGGCCGCTGTCCTGCCCGTTTGAGACGTCTCCCTCCTCCAGCAAACGGCCGGATTACTGGAATGCAAAAATGAGACCAAGATAAATCATTTCAAAACCTTTTCTATGGTTTATGTGGCTATAGGACAAAAGAAAAAAAAAGTTGCACAAGTGCGCACATAATCCTCAAACTGGTAAATTGGCACCCAAGGACGAGGCCGGTTTTGATCCTCCAAACCACTGAAACATTTTAGTCCGTGCTGTAATTTGCAAGACCTCACGGCATTCTAAAGCACCCGTTTTGGGTCTCGACAAAGACTCAAAAGGTGATTGCTTGGCCTCATACCCGGTCTGAGAAAAAGTGTTGCCCGCGCATCCGTACGAGCCACAAAGCGTCCTCTCTCTCTGCAGGGAAGCCTCGGAGCGTGGGCGGTTCGGAGCGCGTGCAGCTTTCCGGGGTGTTCAACGTGCGAAAAGGGAAGCTGGTGCTGCCTGTGAACCGCTGGTCAAAACGGCAGGTCACCCTGAGCGGAACCTGCCTCATCGTGTCATCCGTGAAACACGCCCACACGGGCAAGATCCACGTACTTCCCCTTATTGGAGGCAAGGTATGCAGCTCAAGTCGCCGCGTTAACTCCGGCGTTTCACAACTTTGACACGCTGAGCTCTTCACGGTCGTCATCCACAGGCGCCTCCGCCTTTGTGTCACTCATCAATTCTGTTCAATTTCTATCGTCACACAAATGATGTCAACAAAAAATAGAGAAGGGGTTTCTGGGACCACACGCCTGCTGTGCACGCAGACCCGACAGTCCCGCCCACCAGCAAGCGCTCGGCTAACAGAGTCTCACCAAAAAAAAAGCATTGAGCAGAGTCACAGCCGGGGGCTCAAGACTGACACCATTTTGGTCGCCCCGGCGACCGCATTTCTCAGTGGTCTTGAACTTGCGTCTTGGGAACTGGAGAGTGATTTTTCAAATTGATTTTTAAATTGAAATTGGTCAAAAAGTTGACCAATTTCAAAGTGGCCCTTTCATCCTTCCATTATTTCTATCGGCGGCCCTCCAACGAAAGAGTTTGCGCTCCACCTTTTGTATATGTTGAGAATGAAAAGTTCTTTGCTTTTAACCCGCCGGCCGTTTGCCCGCTTGCAGGTGGAGGAGGTGAAGAGGCACAGCCACTGTTTGGCGCTGAGCTCCGCCGCTCCCCAAAGCCAGACCTACTATCTCAGCTTTGACTCCTACACGGAGCGCCTTTGCTGGCACAGAACGGCCTCCAAGGTGCGAGGCTTTGACCTTCTCAAATGTTTTCACGACCGGCCTCGTTTGAAACGGATCCGGGCCGTCTCACCGCACTTCTTGACCGAACCGCCTTATCCTATCCGTCCTCCGCTAACGCCAGATTGCGTCCCAGAGGGTGAACTCGGTCGACCTGTCGGGCTGCAGTCTCGAGGAATTGCCCACTCAGCTGTTTCACAGTCGGGACCTCACACATCTCTGTCTCAAAAACAACTTCATGTCCTTGCACAAAGGCATCCCGGCGCTTACCAGGTGAGTTTCCGCGACTCATGAAGCCTCGGCTGCCATGTTTTGGGGTCTCGAAACACCAAGTGACAAACGGCCGGGCGAGAATCATGTTTATTTTCCCCCCGTTTCCTTCTTTGTCCTTCTCTTTTGGATGTAGAATATCTGCAAATTGTACGTCCTCACTGGGGGCGGCTACGTTACGTCGGGCATGATGGTTTCGAGTTCTTGCCATTTCACAATAGTCTACCCCAGTTTTGATGCTCACATTTGTATCCATCATCTCGCCATCCGCAACATTTTTTTTTTTCTGCACTCAGTCCTGTCTGCTTTCCCACATGACTTGACCAAAAGTGCCGCGCGGCGCCTCGCCGGAGGTGACCGATGACAGCTCTGCGGCATTCTGTCCCCCTCACTGCAGGTTTTGTCAATTGCGAACCCTGAGTTTGTCCAACAACGCGCTGTCCGAGTTCCCGCTGGCCTTGCGCGACCTCCCCTCGCTGACCGAGCTCAACTTATCGGGAAATCGCCTTTCGTTCCTTCCCGTGGAAGTTGGACTCATGCACACGTAAGTTGACCGGACAGAAAACGTTTCTATGCTTCGGGATTCCATTTAGGACTGCGCGGTTTGGACAAATCCTCAACTGAACACCTTGAACAGCGAGCTTATGAACAAATACAACGCATCTGGAATTGTTTTCCTGATTGGCTTCAGCGCGTTTGAAAAAGCTGACCGATTTTCAATTGGCCTTTTCATCCTCCCATTTTTTTTTTTCTGTATGCGGCCCTCCAACCACAAAGTTTGGACACCCCTGTTTGGAGAGCTTTGCACGGTTGACCATAGCATGTTTCAGGAGAGGCCGTTTAGTTTTTTTGTTTGTTTGCAGCCTGCAGACACTCGTTCTCGACGCAAACCAACTGAGTTCATTGCCTGCCGAGCTGGGCTCCTTGGAGGCGTTGGTCCACCTCGGCTTGTCTTTCAACCGTTTCACTTGCACCCCGCCTGTCCTGGAGAAGCTAAACGGGATGGAGAGGCTGTGTCTGGCGGGAAACCAAATCTCCGTCGTGCACATGGCCGGCCTGCAGCGCTTGCCCACTCGCCATATCGATCTCAGGTAAATGGCGCATTGATTGCGGACTCTTTGCGTTCTTGCGTTGGCGCTCTGTCGGCGTGCTCGCCTTCTGCCTCGGGCTAGGCTCGCAGCATTTTGGGACAACTTTTTACTGATTTATTTGCTGTCGAATCAGAGTCCAAATGACAAGGTGAACTCAGGAGCATAGGGAATCCATTTTTAGAGATTTCAAATGGCCTCAATTTCACCTGGACTCAAGCTAACTCAAGTCACCGGTTTTGATGACCCGTGACTTAACTGGAAGTCCAGTCCAAGTGCTCCCTTGCTACGGAGAAGCACGCCGGCGGCCTCGTCGTGGCTCAACTCTTAATGCTGCGTTCCAAACAGAAATCTTCATGCGCCCCGGGGCATGAATTGTCCAAAGCACACTAAGGTGTCGAGCGTATTGACCAACTGCCAGCTGACTTTCCTCTGTTGATGATGTTCACTATCATATAGGCTGAACCGGCTTCAAAGTGTCACAGTGGGAGACACCAAGCAGCTAGCCCACATCGTGCAGCTGGACCTCAGGGATACCGGTCTACGGGAGCTGGATGTCAGGCCTCTCTCTCAACTGGAGATTCTCTACTGCGACCGAAACCGACTCTCCCTCCTTCGAGTCAACGGACACGCCCTCAAGAGCCTGCAGGCCGCGCACAATGGTACGCCGCGTCCGGAAAGTATTGACGGCGCTTTGCTTTTTTTCCACTTTGTGTCACAGCTCCATCGTGACTTTTTGTGGCGGCAAATATATTCCATCAAATAAATAAGAAATCGCGTGGACGTTTGTGTTCACGGCTGTGCATCCCGTTTCTGCCGATCGTCGTACAGCTAATTCGAGTCTGCCTGTGGTGAATTCTCGAGAGAGAGAGAGATATAAATAAGACAATAGCTTTGGTTTTAATTTCTAACACAAAGTGCACACCAGCATGTCTTTAAAAGTTACATGAAAACTAGATAAATGGCTCCCGAAAGTGTTCTACCTTACATAAGGGGGGGGGGGGGTCAGTCTGACTGCAATGTTAATGTTTCACTTTGCTTTGATTTAACTTCAAACAAAAAGCAAAGTGCATGATGTTCCAAGGCTCAGCAGCGGCTCTTCGAAATTTAAATGAGAAGCGATTTCAAATGAGGTTTCCCCAATTTTGAGATGATCTCTTGTTGGCCAGCAGATAAAGAGGAAAAAAACAAAGCTTGTGACAATGCCAGTATGTGATAAAATGCCAAATATCGGCCCGGATGATAATCCCACACTCCACGTTGAACCACACCGAAATGTTTGCGCCAAGCTTGTGACATCAAAAGTCCCAAAAGTCTGTCATGGATGCCCAAGGTGAATCGACCAAAGTCTGAATATTCATGTGCAAGTGATTCTATCGCACATCCCCAGAAAAGTTTTTCTTCATGTATATTCCATTTACCGAATGTGTCGGATGCCCTCTACGAAGACTCCCTCTTCTATATTATCGTTGTTTCTTCAGGTTATCAATATGGTGTTTGTGATTACAGAGCTGGAAGAACTGCAAGTGCAGCCTGTCCCAGAGTATCTGACCGCCCTGGATTTGTCCTGGTACGAAGACTCGGGACAAAACATGATGCCCTGTTTACAGTGTCCGCGAGGCAAAGAATGCGTGCTGAATGTTGACTTGTTTCTCTTTTCTAAAAGGAACAAGCTCGGCGTTGTCCCCGATTGGGTGTGCGAAAGCACGAGATTGGAACACTTGGACATCAGTCACAATTCTGTGACTGAGCTGCCCACGCAGTGAGTATGACACCGATTACAATGCGAACGTGCCAATTCCACAGCGGTGCCGGGAGAAAAAAAAAGCACACGTCAATCAACACTTTCTTTCTTGAAACTGGCAACTGGCCCTGTGATTCGCACATCGGCGGACCTTTCCGTCACCGTTGCCCTGCCAAAGCGGCGCCATGGAAAAGAAAAGCGGAGGTGGGGTGAGCTAAAAGCTAGGCTAAATGCTAACGCCTTCAAAACCAGATGTTCTGAGTCCCTTTCTCGCCAAGTCCCGGTCACTCAAGAAAATAGAAAAGCTGCAACTGCAGGGCACCCCTCGCAGTCGCCGTTTTGTGCGAGGATCGTAAAACGGAGACTCGGCTGGACTCTGGCATTGAGCTAGCAGACCAGCTTCGGAGCAGATCGAGCGGCGCGGTTTGCTAAGACACGCAGAGGAGTGTGCGTACACGTGCAGATAGCGCGCTAACGCCGAGCCACTCCACGTTGTTCTGGTGCGGAGAATCACCGCGGTGGAATCACGAGTCAACTTGATGATGCGGTTGCTGGCACGGGTGGGAGTGCAGGCTTGGGTGTAAAGTAGGGGGGGCTCGACACACTGCCCTGAGGGGCGCCGGTGTGCTGAGGCGGATGGCTTTTTTTTTTTTTTTTAAGTAGCGTACTCGCAGGGAGCCCGAGCTTGATGTGTTTGTGCGTCCTAGGTTGCTGTCCAATGAGAACCTCCGAAAGCTGCTCGCGGGCTGGAATGCTCTCGGCCAGCTGGGCGAGAGCCCGGACGCATCGCAGCTCCAAGTCTTGGACTTGCAGCACAATCTTCTCAATGAGCTCCCCGACAATCTCTTCATCAAAGCCCAGAAGTGAAGACAACATTCTTTCCGTTTCTTTTGATTTGCTCCGCCCCCACGACGCTGATGTGTGACGGATTTTGTTCCAGCTTGCGCTACCTTAACGCGTCGGCCAATAAGCTGGAGAGCCTCCCTGCTGCAAGCCTTTCGGACGACACTTCAAGCAGCCTGGAGGAGCTCTACGTGACCAACAACAGCTTGACAGACAAGTGCGTCCCTCTCCTGACTGGACATGGCCACCTCCGAGTTCTGCACCTTTCGTACAACCAGCTGCAGACCTTTACCGCAAGGTGAAAACCACAACTGGAAAAAAAAATCTCATCAGGTTGACTTTTTGGTTGTTTTTGAGCCAACTGTTCATAGACTTTGCTAAGGACACACATGATGGAACTGCTTTCTGTCCCGCTGTAGCAAACTGGCCCAACTGGAGCATCTGGAGGAGCTGGACCTGAGTGGCAACAGACTGAGGTCTGTGCCCACAACTATCTTGAACTGTCAGTGCCTGCAAACATTGTCTGCACATTCCAACTGTATCGCTACTTTTCCGGAGGTCCTGCAGCTGCCTGAGATCAAGGTTTGTCATCACCATGTTGTTTCTTCACTTGGCGGGCCCAAAGTGTGTCTCGCATCACCGTTTGAGGGTCAAACGCCACCAAAACTGCGTGCGCTGGTTTCGGCGACTCCTTTTCATCAGACGTTGACCGTCGGCCACTCGTTTTGCTTCAGTTTAAAATGTAAAATTGCCGCTGAGCGGTGTTGCGACGTCGTAGCTGTAATAGCCGATCAACAAGGCAATTGAGCTTTCTAAAAAAAACAAAACCTGTAGGGACTAAACAATGTCCCGAGCAGACTCGACCCGCTTACACAAGGCATTTTCGAATCGGGGTGTGCTCATCTTGATACTTTGGCAAAAGTGGCAGAATCCCCTCGTTGGAAGAATACGGCGCGAACAATATTGCTGGCATTTTCCACACACATAAAAATCATCCAATTGAGCAAAATGGGACGCATTCCTCTACATTGAGACAAAAATCATCCCATGAGATGACAAGCCTGATAGCTGAGCAAAACGGGAGTGTACTTGGAGGGTCCGGTGTGATTCACGCGACGGGCCTTGTCTTTGATTCCCACGTCAGTGTATCGACCTCAGCTGCAACGAGCTGACTGAGATCACGCTGCCAGAGTCACTCCCCCCAAAACTTCAGGAGCTGGACCTCAAAGGAAATCCCCGCCTCAACCTGGACCACAAGAGCTTGGAGCTTCTCAAGTAGGAACCTTCCTAATACAAAACCATGAGCAGTTCTTATTTTATACACACACACAAATGTTTCCTCCTTGTCTGTGCAGTAATATCCGATGTTTAAGGGTGGATCCGTCCCCGTCGGCTCCCAGCGCCAGTGAGTGTCACGGAGCTCCTGCAGTCTGGAGCCACGGATACACAGAAGCCTCCGGAGTCAGAAACAAGCGAGTCTTTTCCCTTCTCAGTTCATCTGCTCACGAGCCTTTTCAATTTTCGTGTTAACTCTCTTGGGCCTGTTGACATTCGGTGCAGGATGAAATGGAAATTGGGTTTCTCATTGTGGATCCAGTTTAAAAAAACATTTTTTTTTGTTTTGTTTCACTTTCCCCTCTGTTCCTGTCAGGTTGTGCGTGGCCGCGCTCGCGCTGGACACCTTCTGCGGAGTCCGTGAAGCACTGTACGGGGTTTTTGATGGCAACGGAAATGTCGAGGTGCCTTACCTGCTGCAGTGCACCATGGGCGATGTGTTAGCAGAGGAGCTCCAAAGGGGTCCGAGCCAGGCAGACTACATGACCAACACTTTCCTCGCCACGCAAAGGTCGACGAGTGATCGCTTCAACAAGCATTACGAAACATTTCCGCAGCGGCGTTGTAACCGAGCGCACCGTTTCTTTGCCGATCTCCCACAGGAAGCTGGGCACGGCCGGCCAAAGGATGGGCGGATCCGCTGCGTTGTGTCACATCAGACATGACCCCGTGCCTCCCGGTGAACACTGCGGCGGCGGCGGCGGCGGCGGCGGCTTCACCTTGACGGCCGCCAACGTGGGCGGATGCCAGGCGGCTTTGTGCCGAGATGGAAAAGCTATGCAACTCTCCGCCATCCACAGCGTCCGAGAAGAACTTGAGTGCCAGAGGGTCCGACAGCATAACGCCATCATCACGGAGGTAGCGATGAACCCTGCGCTCATGGTTGACGCGCGTCGTGTCGGATGCCTTTTCTCTCTTACTGAACCTTCCTTTATTTCCACCGAGCATCACGGTTTGTAACATTTAAAGTATTGCGCGGATCTCAATATGATCCTCCGCGCAACATCAATGCCATCGTGTTCTACCAGCCACGGAAAGTCAAGAAACGTGAACTCACGTCAGTGAAACGAGTTATTAGCCGGGGAAGCACATTCATTCTTCTCTCTCCGTAGGACAATAAAGTAAACGGCGTCACTGACTCCACCAGAATGATGGGCTATTCCTTCCTGTGCCCGTCCGTGACCCCCCGGCCACACGTCTCCACGGTGACGCTCACCTCGCAGGATGAGTTCTTTCTCCTGGGCAGCCGAGGGCTGTGGGACATGTTGTCTCCTAGCGAAGCGGTGGAAGCAGTCAGGAATGTTCCAGACGCGCTGGCCGCCGCCAAGAAGCTCGTGACGCTGGCTCAGAGCTACGGCTGCTCCGACAGCCTCAGCGCCGTCGTGGTCCAGCTCAGTATCTCCGAAGATTGCTGCTGCTTCAGCGAGCTGCCGCCCGCACCTCACAGTCCAGGTTTGTGTGCCCATGCGCACGCTCACCCCTACTTGGGGAGCGGCGACATATCGCTGCCGCCGGCCTCCTCGGGAACCGCGAGCGAGCTGAGCAGCGAGTTGAGCGCCTCCGAAATGAGCCTCGAGGTGGGCTCCACGGTATCGTCCGAAGAGCCTCCGCCTCAAGCCGAGCCGCCGCCCGCACCTCACAGTCCAGGTTTGTGTGCCCATGCGCACGCTCACCCCTACTTGGGGAGCGGCGACATATCGCTGCCGCCGGCCTCCTCGGGAACCGCGAGCGAGCTGAGCAGCGAGTTGAGCGCCTCCGAAATGAGCCTCGAGGTGGGCTCCACGGTATCGTCCGAAGAGCCTCCGCCTCAAATCTCCGGCGCGCTGTCCGACAACGGGCTCGACAGCGAGGACGAGGAGCCCATCCCGGGCGTCTTCTCGAACGGCAGCCGCGTGGAGGTCGAGGCCGATGTGCACAGCCTACGTGGCCGGGAACCGCCGCAAACGCATTCGCACCCCGGCACAAGTGTTCCTCGATCCTGCGCTTCCGGTCATGAGCCTTCACTTCCAGCCGTCACGCCGCCCTCCCCCTGCCTCGGCGGGGAGACCCGGTCGAGCGCCCCGGGCCGTCGGGCTCGAGCCAACGGTTCGGTGTCGTGCCAGGGCAGGAGTCAGGACCTCATCGAGGAAGCGGCAGATGCCCCCGTCAAGAAGCAAGGGGGATACTTTAATGCTCCCGCTCAGCCGGACCCTGACGACCAGCTGATCATTCCGCCGGAGCTGGAGGACGAAGTGCGACAGATCATCCAACGGCAGCAGATGGAGACTCGCGACCAGCAAGAGGCCGCCTACCAGAAACCCGCCGACCATTTCGTCACACCGCTCTGACTCCAAATCCTCGCTATCTGCTAGTGTGTCACTTTCTCCTCTTGGAATCCACCTGGAAATTACTGAAATCATTTGCGCTGCTTCCTCAGAGGATTCAAGTGGACCAGAGACTGTTAAAAAAAACAACCCAAAACTCTTTTCTACTCTTAACATTGTGCCCAACAAAATGCAGTGCAATTTTTGTCACACTTGTATTGATTTTGGCCGTTTTTCATTTCAAGAAGCATTGTAAATGCTTTTCAAGTAGAAAGGTAAAAAAAAAAAAAATCTTTGCAGTCATATGCGCTTTGTGCCCCCCCCCCCCACCCTCCTCCACACACAGTAATTTAAAGATGGCATTCTTCGGAATGTTGCGTTGTTAGAATATGAATGAAGCTGCAAAATCTAGCCTTTTTTTTTTTTTTTGCTGTCTCAGGGGGAGGCCATTTTGCCGCTTGCTGTCAACTGAAGATTGAATTGAAGACAACTTTTATTGTCAAATGTGCTGTACGTATGTGTAACATACAGCACAGATGAATGAAGATGACATCACAGTTGCTCAGGTGAAGACCAATCGCCAGCTTTGGTCACGTGTCATTGGCAAGCGGAGCTTTTCGGCCCTTTCATTTCATTTTCAGTCGACAACAAGGGTCAAAATGGCCGCCTGCTGAAATGAATGAAAACCAGCTGGATTTTGCTGCTTCAGTCATAATCCACAAATGCAGTATGGATCAAAATGCAGGGTTAAGACTCGGGGGGCCACATAGAACTTACTTTAAAGATTTTTTTTTTTTTGGTACCTTGAGGCCAACGGCACTCCTTTGTGGATGCTCAAACTTCCAGTCGCTCGTGGCTTTTGGCCTCTCATTTGACAGTTAGTAAAATGTCAACTAACTCCGAGGGGTTTTTAGTACTTTCCAGTGACCTAGTCACCAAAGCATGCTAATTTTCTCTGAGAGAAAAAGAAATATTTCACTCGGCTGTTACTCCGCGTTTGTGTTCTGAGGTCTGCCGCAGTGGTGAGTGAATGTCGAAGACGACGATGCTCCTGTTCAAACCAGCACATTGAATGTTATCGCGACAGTGACATATTTCAACTGGACGAGAAAGCTACTTTTCGAAATAAATGCAAGTTTTCATAGGATTCCGTGTTGACTGATTTTTTTTTTTTCCCCACAGATCATGATGATGAAAGGACGCAAATACATTTAAATGCTTATCAAAGTTTACATGGGTGGAACAAAAAAAAAGACTCCTGCTTATTTGAAGCAGAAATGGCCCAAATAATGTCACATAACTGACAAAGTAGTGCTTTAGTAGTTTATTTAGTGAAAAGATCACATTTGTGGAATAACCTCACTGCGCTGAATTTCTTCTGTCGTGGGGGTTGATTGAACAATGCGTGCTGTGTGACGGCACTGAGGTCATTCTTGGCTGGCAGGGTGACCACTACTGCAGGGCAAAGAGCCACCCTGGACTTTTAGCTTGAATCTTTCAACGTAGCGAAATGATGTTTTCAACAATGCCCGTATTTCCAAAAACATCGACATAAATCCAACATAACAAATAGCGAAGTCGACTACAGACAAGGCATGAGCCGATGACCGGCGTGCCATGGTTTTAAAACATCATCGTTTGTTGCTTAACGGTTAGCATTCTGTCAGAGTCTAATACCGGCCGGGCCATGCCTGCTCCAGACGCAGCTTTAAAATCCCAAAATTCTAATGTGATTCATTCTCAGTTTTCATTTTTAATTAGGCAGCATGTGCCCATCTCAGAGAGAGTGCAGTAGTAATAAAAATCACTTTAAAAAAAAAAAAAAATCGTAAAAATTCAATATTAAGCAAAACAAAATATCCTGACGTACTTAGAAAAGTCAAATGAACGTTGCAAGTCAGACGGTGGCTTTTGTTCCAAACTGCTCGAGCTCTTTGATTGGACCGAAGTAGGAGTCTGTCGCAAAATCCAAAAGGTCTCAGTCACACAGAGGTGGTTTCAGCCCTGAGCGGGGCTCTCTGCGGATGAGCTCTGGCTTGCTCTCGCTCCAGCTCGCGCCGTTTACGCTCCTGCAAGTACTGCTTCACCCTGCGGATGGTTTGGACGGTGAGCACGGCGCCGGCGGTGTACAGGATGGCGGTGATGAGTCCAAACAAAGCCACGGCCGCATCCGCCCCGCTGACCTCGCAGTTCATCCAGGTGTACCCGTTGCGCGCGTACAGCCGCTCGCGCTGAGCGCAAATGTCCGTGGCGTTGACCCCGATCACAAAGTGCAGGTAGAGACCGACGGCCGCCACGTAGGCGACGGCTCCCACGGCCTGAAACACCAGCGCCCCGTACAGAAGTTTACGAGACAAATGGTGCGGGGGCTTGTTGCCTGCGACCACAAAGAGCAGCGAGACCACGCCCATTGTCAGGCTGAAGGCGATGCCGCCGTAGATGCCCGGCGCTCTCATCTGGCTGTACTGCATGTCCAGTTCGCGCACCTTCTGCAGCTCCGTGCCCTGCAGGTTGAAGTTGGAGTTGATGTCGAAGCCGCCGAGCCCGCCCATGGAAGATAAGCCCGATGTCACCATCTGAGCGGCGACCACACAGATCAGCACCAAGGCGTTGGTCAGCACAGAACAGATCAGAACGATTCCTGAAGACACGAGACATTCAGAGCGGTATCAAGTTTCCTTGTCGTAGAACTGCTCCGAAAATGGAAATCAAGCACTGGCGAAGAATGCTGACAAGCTATTTTTGTAACTGCAGAATTCACGGTCCCGTCAATCACGGCAAGTCAACCAGGTCCTGAATGAATGGAGCAGCCCCAGACCATCACTCTGACACATCTATGTGTGGCTATAGGCGTATGATGTTGCTGCGTTATTTTTACGTTGCATGCAATGTCAAACACACCTTCAAAAAGTTCATTTTTTTGTCTCGTCAGTTGACAGAAAATTTGATCAAACCTCTTTGGGACGGTGAAGATGTTTTGTAAACGTGACATAAGCTTTTCGGTTCTTTCCTGTCAATAGGGAGCAGTTGCGCAATCAAAGTCCCCCATTGACATCGAGGCCTGTGGTTCTTTGGATGTCCTTTTGAGTTCTTCAAGTATAATTTAAATATCGTATATGCCGACTCTCCACCGGCAGCTTTTTGTACTTCATGAAACTGACAAAGAGGTGGCGAACGCAGGAAAACCAGTTGGACGGTGTTTAGACACAGAAACCAGAAAGGAAGTATGCATCATGAAGTCACAGTCCGCCCCTCGACGCTGCACAAAGAAACGTCCACAGTCAGTCTCACCTCTCCTGGAGCACATGTGTGTGCATTTGGAGTCGTTACGTTGGACACGCGCGACGTCCCGGTCCCGCGCATGTTTGGGATGGCGGTCGAGATCCCGGTCGTAGTACGGCTGTCGGGATGGCGACCTGGAGAATGACGACAAAGACGTTCATTCAAATCCTCAACGCGAATTAAAATTGCCAGTGTATACACCTGTCAGCTGATGAGCGGTCGGCATCGCGTTGTCCACGGGGCTGCCGGTGATCCCCGTTTCTCTCCCTGTGGCCCCGGTTTGAACGGGGTGCTTGGCTCATTGCTGAAAATGGAAAAAGACACGAAAAGACCAGAAACAATTGAATCGAATGTCACGGTCACTTTGGTTCATCATAGTTTGTGAATGACTTCCATTTAGAAGCAGTCGAATCTTAACCTGCAGATGACGACAACATTCTTATTACGAGTTTGGTCAGGCTCAAGTAATTTCTGTGACCATTCATGAGAATTTTCTTCCCGTGACAAACGGATATCAACAGTTCCATTCATTTTTCACGGGGAAGGTGTGAGAACAAGTGGCCACTGCAGATGTCAGGAGAAAATCTTTCTCTTGTAAAACCAACAAGAATATACATATTTTTTCATTTCCAATCAGTTGGTGCAGTCACAAGACAACGCTGCTCTCTAAGTGACTCGCAAAAGTTCACGGTGTAGAACAGAATTTAGAATACTTTATTTTGGGAATGCCCGTAAAATCCAAAAGACTTTGATGAAAAAAGTCGCATTTTTCTGCTATCAAGTGACCTTTTTTTAAATATAGAGGGAAATATTTGGCGACCGTAAAATCCCAAATCTTGGTGTGACAACAGGTCAAGATGTGCACGTGAAGTTTCGTGACGATTGGTCATCATTTTGTGCCGGACTCCGCCCCTGCCGCGGCCGCTCATTTCTGAGGTGAACGACGAGCACCTGAGGTGAGTTAAAACGCCAAATCATCTGAAGTGTGTACTGTACTCGCAGGCAAATTTTGCGAAAAGTTGGAAAAACAAAGTCTACAACCGAAAGTTCGCTACCCCCTCCCCCTCCACCCACGCACACACACGCACACCCTCCCCCAAAAATCGATTACTGTACAGTAAACTCAAGGCTGTCAACAAGGTGTAGCCCAAATTGAACATGTATGACCAGGTGAACAAAACTACCGCTGACTGAAATGTCAACTTACTGTGAAGTCGGTGTCCGCGCAGTGAAATGCGACTATATCGCCATTATGGCGCGTATGCAGCAAGCCAGGTAAGCCAAAAAGGAAGGTGGCGGTGCCCCACCCTCTTGAAAGAGAAGGCGGGCGAGGAAAGAGTTGGGGGGTTTTCCACATTCAACGTGGCAACAACGATGGCAACAACGTAAGCGCCAACGGACTCTCAGTTTAATGCTGCATTCGAAGAAGGTGGGAAATCGGAATTATCCCACTCAGATTGTCCCAGTTCCGACCTCGGTGCTGGAGGCCAATGTAAACAACAGAGATGGCTGATTCCTTTCAGTTGTTTGTTGTTCTGGTTCATTACGACGCACTTTGACCTTCAGCAAACATTCTTCACAATTACCTGATAAATAAATGAATATCTTCTCTTCAAAGAATGTAATTCAATTCACCCAATCAGTTAACGCACGTTTACTGAACTAATGTAATAATAAATAAGTAAAGTTAGATATGTGTTGACAATCTTAAATTGCTTCGGAATTCATGGTCTGTGTCTCCGTGGGGTCGCCATCCTCGAGCGATGTCAAATTGCATTCGGTAGGTGAACTGGGGGTCCTTTTTCCGAATTCGTTACTCGGATTTCCCAGCTCATGTGGGCGTTATTGTGCACTTTTCCTCATCGAAAGGGGGGAAAGTCCAACTTTCCACTGTCCGCGAATTCAGCATTAGCCCTAACAAGGGGGCGTGTCATGTCAATATGACGCCACAAGTGTTTTGTTCAAGTTATGATGCGTCACAGGTCTCTGGCCAATCAGACAAACAAAACATTTGCCGTCCTCAGAAATGAATCTCCAACAATCGATATTACGATTATTCACTGCACGGCACTCCCTCCACTTCAAAAAGCGTAAAGTTGATACATTATCTGCTCTACTATTTTACATACAGAATATACGGTACTGTACATACAATGGCACTATGCTGACTGAACACTGGGTGGCGGTAATCAACATATCACGACAACGGAAACATTTCCGGTGTTTGTTGTGGCGTCACCAGGGCCAAGTTAAATCATATTTTTGAGGTTATCTCTAGTTGTTGTGCAGGTTACACAAAGTGTCAAGTTGAATTCACTATTGCGGTGTTTACGTTTGAACAAAAGTGCATTTTGGTGTTGGGCTCATGTTGTTACTTCGGACTACTGCCGCGCTCGTCAGCCAGCGTCTGGCAGTTCGACGCTGCACGGCCGCCGGCGAGAGGAGGCTCACAACCACCGCCGCTTACGTCCAGGGTCAGAGCCCTGAACCACGCATTCGAGAATACTTCTACTATATTGACCACCAAGGGCAGGTGAGTGTTGTTGCTGTTTTCGCATATAATCTTCACAGCGAAAATGTCCCTTCAACGAATGTTGCCTTTTGTGATTTTCTTGGCAGTTGTTCCTTGATGACACCAAAGTCAAGAATTTTGTCACCTGTTTCAAAGGTACAGGAAAATTCGTGTACTCGTGTTTTTTTTGTGCCTTTTAGATTAGTAAGAACAATTCAAATTCTTTCTGTATAATTGCAGATGTGGACGTAGCATGACGGCCAGAGGCATTTTTGTTCTCTGCTCCAGTGTCTAAAATGTGACCTCGTATATGATTGCTTTCAATACATTTTTGATTGCTCCATGTGATTAGGCAATGTAGGTCCTATGCCGGATGATATCAGGTTCATTTGTGGTCAAAATATCATATTAGTTTGGGAATTGTAATAATTTTTAAATTGTGCCTTTTAGATTAGTAAGAACAATTCATATTAGTTTGGGAATTGTAATAATTTTTAAATTATTGTAATCAGAAATCTTAAAAATGCGAATTGGGTGCACGCACTCCCATTAATAGCTGGTTGAATGTTCCGTTGCGAGTTTCCCGAAGCTTTTGGAACAAGCTTCTGAAGTCATTCCGGTGATGGGATGTGGCTTTGTAGTAGTTCTCATTCATCCTCATCTTGCATTACCAGACAAACAGTTCCTCGTCTTCTTCTTCAGTCGTCTCCGTTTAAACCAGAGTGGGCGCTACGAGGACGACTTCCCCTTCCTGTCTCCTTGTGGGCGCGAGAGGAACTTCCTGCGTTGCGATGATCGACCAGTGGTCTTCACCCACCTGCTACAGGACGCTACCGGCGACCGGGACTTGCTGTCGTTCTGCGGCGGCGCAGACAAGCTGACCGTTTCCTTCAACCCCGAGGCGCTCTTCATGCACCCGGCCACCGGACGAGTTTACCACCCCTGCTCCGAGCGAACGGGCGGCGTCGGGCTGGTGAAGTCATCGCTGGCTATCGAGCTCAGCCCGTCCTTTGTCTACGCTTCCGAGCGAGGTCAGTCAGGACCACCCACACACTTCCTATGGAGGAAACGGCAGCACGTACTAAGCAATCAGCTGGCAGGATGCTTTGCCATAGAAGAGGACGACAGTGGAGCTGGAGAGGGATAATGTCCAGAGAGGAAAGATAAAAAAAAAAAAGTGATTTTGCACAGTCTTGTTGAAAGGCTAATGGACAAACACTTTAGTGAATATTATGAATTGACGTATCAATCATAAAGGAATATTGTGTTTGCATTGGTTTGATCCCGAATCTAAGAAATAAGCTTTGACGTGGTCGTTAATTTAACGAGCCCCATCGGACCCCTCCAACGTTGACCACAAAAGAAATTTAAAATGCTCCCCATTTATTTTCCAAGACAAAAAAAAAAACCTTGGGAAATGTCAAGTGCTGTTCGTATTGACGTGATACACAGCTCGGCAGTCGGCATCAATACTCGTGCTAACACTCAAATGTCGCCTCGTCCAGCGACAAAATATGTGATGAGAAAACCACATTTATTTGTAGTTTTGAGACTGAATGTTACCCGGTACAGCTTCCCCTTTTTCACTTGAACAAGGTCACTGCAGCCAACACTTTCATTTCAACACCGGTAGAGGGCGATGTCAACTCGCTGAAAAAATGTCGAATCTGACCTCGTCACTTCAGTTATCGTTGCAGTCAATGTTGATGATGACTTTGTTGAGGAAGAACGTGCACAGAAACTTGAGTTCGTACTTTGCCCCCTTGATTGCCCCCCCCCCCGCCAAAGAAAAGTCAGATTTTATGATCTAATACTGCATTTATTTAACGCCTTGTTAAAAGTAAACGCATATGCAGTAAAGCTCCTGTGGCCTTTTTTTTTTTTTGGTGCACACGTTAACAGCTCGTCCGCCTCTGACGAGCAACGGTCATAAATCACCATCGTCTGCAGCGTCCTAAATGTCACTACAGTAACAAAATAGAATGTATTGACTGTGTTTTCGTTTTGCTGCCAAGGGCCGGTGTCTTGGACTTGTTTAGGCGAGCCATAAAATCTTGTAGAGTGGATTTATCATGTCTCGGCCTGCCTGTAAAAGGAAGTCAAAGTGTTCCAAGAGCAAGAGAGATCGGACCCTCGTTGGTTCAGTCATTCCCTGTCTTGTGTTCTGTTCTAGCAAGAAACTGTGGTGAAGTCTTGCTCGGGTCTAACCCCAAAGACAACTTTCATTCTCTTTCTGACCTGAGTTGAAAGAATAAAAAACTGAATAAGGTCATATTTATTATGAGTCCCTTTTAGCAAGGCTCATATTCTAAGCATAAGAAAAATCGACAAGTTGCTATGGTTATTCTAACGCTACCAAGGGACGCTGATGGATATGAGTTTTTTTTTTTTTATTTAAAGTCCTGATTAATATTCTCACACAGTTGAACCTCGTTACGACGTACCTCGAGGGACATCACGAATCTGAATGTTAGAACCATTTCCAACAAAATGGCCGCCAACTGCTATGTATAATTTAGTTTGAACATTTCAATGTCAATTCCAAATAGGTGGACGTGAATGGGGAAAAAATGATTTTGTTACCGCGATAACGTACCCATTCATTCTGTCGCTTGAGGTCCGTTGGAACCCGGTTTGACCGTATGGCGAGAAAGTGGCTCAATTGGCGACACTGACTGACTGACTTCATGCTAATCTGCCACATTAAACTTTCCAAAAGGCTGAGAGGGAGGAAGAAGAAGACATGAAAGCTTCGATCCGAGCGGAAATCGGGCTGAGAAAAAGACACCGCGAATACAAACACCCACAAAATTCCAACTCCAATCTATTTCCACATGATGTCAATTACAATCAGCAGGTGAGTGATACATTTTGGAAAATAAACCTTAAATGTCCCGAAGAATCATCAACGTTTTTAGATTTCCAAGCATATCTTTGCTGCAGACAAAAAGCAATTTGAAGTCTCGCATGAACATTTCAAAGGGACCTTGACCTCCTTTTGTTTTGAGCGGCTCCTTTGTTCCTTCATTTCATCATCTCAAGACGTTTATTAACTTCCTTCATTCATGATTTCATGTTCAGCTCACAAAACAAACAAGCCCAAAAAGGACTCAACAAGGAAACTACAACTACAAAAAAAAAAAAAAGAAGCTGTTTTTCATCACCAGACGATAAGACTTTGAGATACTTCACATGCTCACACGTTTTCTCGAAAACACTTGCGTTGGTATAAAAGGCACAACCAATTTGCATCATTTTGAGTACAAAAAAAAAAAAAAAGACTTCGCTCAGTGGTTGCAATAAAGATTAAAAAGGGCAACGTGGCCACTTCTTGTGATTGAAATATTTTTGACAGTCGGGACACAATCGGTGCAGCATCGCTGCGGCGCGGCTCAGTGGGAGAGTGGTCGGTCGTCTTCCAACCAAGAGGGGCTGAGGGGTCGGATCCGCCGCCAATGTGACCGTTTCCAAATGTCCTCTAGCAAGATAGCGAACACGCGTCAGCCGTCGGTAAACGGTGGGAAGCGCTTTGGGTACCAAAGGTAGAAAAAAAGCGCCATACAAGTGAAAAGTCCATTGAACTAATATTAGCGGTGCACGAAAATATTGCGAGCTGCAGCCAATCAGATTGCCGCTGGGCTGGTCCTGCCTAGAGATCCGCTGAGATTCCTAAAAACTCCACAAGGAGCAGCATTCGAGTGAAGTGTTGAATTAGTTTTCATTTGATGTAATTGTCTCATAAAAAAAAAAAAAAAAATGTCAATTTGAAGGACAACATTACCAGAGTCAAGGAAGGACTTGGACTCAACTCTTTCCCAGTTTGCAGGAGCTCCAAATCTTACCGCATGACATTTGAGAAGCCAGTTCCAAGCAGCTACTGGAAAAGGTTTGCCGGCGCGACCATAAAACGAGGAGCTCGTAATCCCGGCCAACAAAGACGGTTCAGGATGCGCGGCCGGCTCGCGTGACAAAGAGACAAAGACACCAGCTCGGAAATAGACTGCGAGTAGCGAGTGAAACTCAAGTGGCTTTTTCTCAAAAAGGAGCCCGGCTCCGCATTCCTTTTCGTGACGCGGCCTCGGCCCTAACAACGGTCGTCTCTGTGTTTTCTGGGAACTTCTGTTGGCTTCGGAGGTCAACAAGTCCCCTGCGGGGTCCCATCGTTCACTTTGAGAGGCCGCTTGTCGACCTCGCTTGGTCATTTTTAGGGGAGGGTGGGGGTGGAATCTGCTCACAACTGCAATTTGTGCCCCCCCCCCCAAAGGCACGGGCCACATCTGGGGTGTCCAAACGATGGCCTGGGGGCCCATCGCGGCCCACCCTCCATTTTTCAGCGGCCCGCGTCATGACCAAAAAAAAAAAAGAAAAATGATATTTAACACAGGCCAAAAGGTCAGCTAAAAAAAAGGTGAAGGTGGGCCGAGTCGGAAGGGAGCTTGTCAGAAAAAGTGGTACTATTACATTCTTTTATGTACTGTCGAATTTTTCTTGATATTCAAACACACAAATAAACCATTGATGATGGGAAGAACCACAGAATGGATCTTTTTAACCAGCTCACTTTCGATACATTCATTTATCCGTCAATCAATCAATGCCTCCATTCAGCCGTGTGCACGTTTTTGCAAAGGGAAACGTTCACTCAGCCGGGGATGCTCCTCCATGGAACATCTTCACTCTATTTTGCTGCAACATTTTCGAATCTCGACAAACACAACCAATATTTATTTATTTTTTGGTATGTTAGTTGGATGTGAATTTCAATGGATGTCAACATTTGGAACCAATGGCTAACAGCTCAAAAGGGAATTTTAAAATCTCCGGTCCACCGGTCTGCCCCCTTCTCCTTACGTGAGCATTTATTTCATCCCATTTCCTCATCCCGTTTTTTTTTTTTTTTTTTGCACCCTTCACTGTTGCATTTGCGCTTCCTTCATTATCAAGGCAGATATGTCAGTAAAAAGTACAAGTGGTCATTTCTCCTTTTCAACCGTCAAACACCTTCTTCTTCTCTTTTGACGTCTCGTTTTAAATGTGCCACATTTCTCTTGAGACGGACTACGTGCAGTTTTCCAGACACCAAACCGCCCTGAGAAGCTGGACTTTTTGACTGTCAAAGCTTTTGAAATGTGACCGAAAAACACATTAGCTCTCTTCCCGGTTTTGTTCCCTTTTCCAAGAAATTCTGGAGCCGGCCGGTCTGTTTTCTCCAATGCTTTCGATCGGCGGGGAGCGTCACGGGTTTGCGCCACCCGACGAAAATGAAGAGCAAGCGGAATCAAACTGCGACGGCGTCTCGGACTCAGTCAAAGGACAGCAGATCCGGATGCGGCTCTGCGTCCTCCAGACTCGGCGAGTCATCTTTCCCGCTTTCGGCAACGGAGGCCTCCTCGCTCAGGCTGAGGCGGCGGCGAGTTTTGCCCGAGCGCGGCGTGGAGGTCACGCCGGAGTCCACATCCAACGGCCCCTGCCGCACGTCGCAGGTTTTCGCTCGGGCCTCGAGTAACGGAGGATCCTTGTTGAGGAGGTCTGGCACGGAGGGATGAAGCTGCTGTTCCTCGGCGTGTCCTCCACTCGACTCTTCTGCGCGCGTCTCCGCGTCCGCCTTTCCATCGCTTCCCGCGATCTCCGTCTCCCCGACTGCCGAGGTCCCGTCGGCTCGCTCCACAGCGGAGCTGAAATCTGCCGACCCGTCGTCCAGCTCGCCGTTCTGCGCATCCTCCTCGGTGATGAGGGGCGTCGTTATGGGGGAGGAGATCGGCGAGGACAAGTCCGCAGCATCCGGAGAGGAGACCACCGGGTCGGAGGAGATCATCATTTCCCGGGTGGTCATCAACGCCCGAGGGAGACGCTTCTTTCCCGACGGCGGCGGCGGGTCAAGCCGAGGGATGGCGTCGAAGGGAAAGTGACTGAAAGTGGAAAGCGTTGTGTGTTTAACGTGTTATTATCGGCATTAATTTACATGTTTTTATCTCGATTAATTTTTTTTAATCGTGAGATTAATGCAGCACCACGTTACAGCTGTTATATTGCTCTAAAATAACGTGCTCCAAGTTTGAATAACTGCTCCTGATCCTGATGCAAGATGATTGGCTGCTTGCAAAGATCACTGAACTGGCCGCCTCTTTGAAGTTCACGACGAGAGGCCAGCTGTGATGATACTGTGATATTTTGCTCACGTCAGAATCGAATATCGGCCGATGCCTCGTCACAAATATTGACAGTGATGATGTCGGGAGTGATAAGTCAAGTCGGCACTATACATGCATTCGTGCACTCGCCACACAAACAAAGAAAGGAAGGAACACTTAATCGCCACTCTTGGCTGTCTAAGCTCCCGGGGGCCCTGCGAAATAATTTGCAATGCATTCATGAGGGGGTGTCTCATTAGCCCCAAAAATAAATAAATAAACATGCCGCAGTCAATGCGCACGGAAACCACTGCATCAACACGACAAGCCACCTGAGTGAGTAACTCTCACGTAGATTAACTTGAGGCAAGTCATAACGCCAAATTGCTCCCCGCCGTCTTGGCGTGCAGCCAAAGGTGCACGAGGCTCCTCCCGCCAGCTGCTTTCTTGTTACAAACGCGAGCGCTGGGCGACTGCATCGTGAGCCCCCAATGCCAAGCAAGCCGAGCCTTTGGACAAAATAGGACAGCGGCGCCGCAGAAAGCGAGCCTGCGTGCACGATTTCTTTGCGATTGGAGTGGGCAATGTGTGTGTGTGTGTGTGTGTGTGTGTGTGTATATGACAAGTGCCTAATTCAAATAACATAAGCCTAACAACTGACACGTCATAATTGTTTTTTTGGTTTGTTTTTTTTAAACCAGTGATTTGAGGACAGTATACACAATTAGAAGGGAATAAAAAGGACTTTTGATGGCAAATGTGACAATCTGTTTCCGACTTGTCATGTTCCAAGACAACGGACGCGTGCGCTTATGAATGTGTGAGAAGAGCAGAGAAGCTAAAATATGCCCCTCATAAAAGTTTTGCTTATTTCGACGAGTGCTGCCGATACAGCCGCAGGGACTCACTTGCAATCTCTGGCCGATTTTAATAAGGCTTACACGGGACCGACAGTTAAGTTGTGTAACAAGGAGGCCTCTCGCTGATGTTCGGGTGAACAAACTTGGAGCCGTTCTAATTGGACATTTCAGAGGCTCAGGCATCGTTGGTTCAAAATATAATTGCTGAAGCGGCGACGAACGATATTAGGTCGGAGAGTCGAGATTGTGAGCGCATGAAAGAAAGAGTTTTCAAACCAAGTCTTTTTGCGGCGCGTCAAAGCTTTTTGGCTCATTTCGGATGCTGCATCTGCTCGTCGGCCACCGACGGGCTCTTTCTTTTATTGAGTTCAAGGCCGTTGCTGACTTCTTCCATACTTGAAGAAAAAGAAAATGCTGTCGGCATTGTGCAGCGAGAGAGAGCGAGCGAGAGGGACACCTTTGTTAAAAGTGTCACAATAAACCAGGGATGTGACGATATCCAAATGTGACTCATCATCAATATGATATCATACGATCATGATCGCGATACTGTAAGGAGGTTGGCGTTATTACTAAAACGCTTACGAAACTGTCTAAAAATGGAGGCCATCGTGTTTTGTACGTGAAAGCAGCCACGACAAAGAAATAGGCTCAGCCACTCATTTTATGGTCATGCATCAGAATGACGGAATTGAAATTTCCTGGAGAACAAGTACGAGTGGTATCGGTACACGGTATCGGTGGCTACTCAAAAGTGAATACCCGCTCTGGAAAAAAAAAAAAAAAGAAAAAAAGTGGTATTGAACATCCCTAGGAAAAAAAAAAATCGGAGCATCGTACCTGTTTGCCGAATTCTGGCCGAGTTGGTCCATGCAAGTCCACGCGGCCGCAGCGTTTTTGTTGACCTCGGTGACGCCGATGTCCCCCACGTGGCTGGATTCCTTCCTCCTCAACAGGTCATTCATCTTCAAGGGTGGAAGGAGGAGTCAAAATGTCAAGCGCTTCACTTTCACCATTTCGAGACGAGCGAATCGCCGACGCAAGGCCGACCTTTGCCCCCACGGCTTTGCCCAGATTGATGGCATTTTTCAGCCTCTGTTGGCCTCCCGAGGAAGGAGAGTCCGACGAGCCAGCGCCCAGATTGGCGTTTGGGGACGCTGGGGTTCTTTTGGCCGAGGGCTGGCCTTGCCTGCTGGTCTGGGGACTCTGTTGCTGGGCAACAGAATTCTCAAACATGCTTTGGTCAACTGCGGACAGAGAGAAGGAGGAGTAAAGGGCGCCGCCAGCGGAGAGTCTCGATCGCCGTCGAGTTCGGAGTCGTCGCCCCGTCTATGATGTCGTCCGTCTACGTTGCGGTGCTTTTGGCATGATGGGGAGGGACAACAATGGTTTGAAACGTTTTGAAAGATGCCGATTAAAAGTTGGCGCTCCCCACAGCAAAGAACACTTTGTGATTTACGATGGCTTCGGGGTGGATGATTTCTTTAAGAGCGAGATGACATCGGGACGTGATTGATGCCACGAGCGAACGGCACCCCGGTTCGAGGCTCCAGCTTGCAAGAGGCAAGCAACACTTGATGAGAGAAGGCATGCATGGAGCGGGGGAACAGAGGGACGGTAAAACACAACGAGATGCGACGGAATTCACTCGAGATGCAAGGTCTTACCTCACGGAGAGAAAGGTTTCTCGGAAGGCGAGTCATGAAACACAAAGCGGTCACATTTCAGACCATTTTACAAATGACGCATATCTGGGCCGATTGTCGTTTCATCGCGGAAACGCCTCCGATTCGTGATGCGTCAGGGAGCGGGGTGAGGGAGCCTTGGCGGCACCGCACCCGCACGTCCGAGTGCTACGTTGTCTTGGCCGGATAAAAGCGAGGGAAAAATATTGCCATTTGAAATCCGATGGAGCCACAAAATCTGGCAAGAGCAGGTACAACCTTGACGCCAGGCTGCATGCGCAAGCATTTTACTTACCGTTGTCCCCGAGAGATCGACAAAAGTACATTAGCCAGAGGGCCGCGGCAAATGTGATCAGGCACGAGGAATCGAGCACGACACGCAAATGAGGAAGGAAATATGAGGAGAAAGGAGAAACAATCACATGCGTGCGCGATGACAGTCATCGACTCGACTCAAGTGTATTTCTAGAGCACGTTCAAACATCCGCCCCTGTCGACCGAGTGCTGGACATGCAGCAAAAAGAATTCGTACAACAACACACAATCAATGAATAGCGAGGACGGTCGAAAGCACAAAAACGGTCCAACTCAAAATCAAATCTCATGCTGAGCCAAAAGCCAAAGACTTAAAAATGAGTTTGAAGACCAGTATTAAAGATGGTGCTGGGGGGCTTGCCAAAGGTTCAGCGGGAGGTCATTCCAAAGAGGGAGCGGCAACGAAGTCTCCGCTTAGTTCTCGCCACCTCTAATAGCGTCTGCTCCGCAGACCTGAGGCACCGCCCAGGAGGTTTGTACCTCTCAGAGAGGTAAGGTGGGGCACCAGGCCATTAACAAAAGGACTCTAAAATGTATCGGAAGCCAGTGAAGGGATGCCAGAGTTGGAGAAATGTGCTCCCTCTTATGAGTACCAGCTGAGAGGCGAGCGGCAGCAATGTGGACCAACTGGAGACGCTTCATGGAGGATTGACTGATTCCAAAGTCAAGTGCCAGTTCAAGGAAGAGAAACGTTACGAAGGACAACGCAGAGAGAGGAAATACGCTCTCCCTCTCTGCAGTATACACGTTATGTAAAATACAGTGCAGTCGTGTACAATGGCTGAAATATTCCCAAAGCCACAGAGGAATGCCGACTGCGAGGTTACTACTGAAAACGACACCACGCTAAGCTGAGCAAAACACAGCGCGACCACCCAAGGCAGGCATAAGGCTGTGCGTACGTAAAAGACAACTCGTATGAGTCGTCGCGACCCGGTTGGCGGTTTTATTCAGCAAAGTACATCCGAACGTCACTATTAAATAAAAGCTTCATTTCACTGTTGTTTTATGATCGGCAATAAGCGCACAATTTAACGGTGTTTTATGAGCCAGCAGAAATGCTGCGGACGATTAGACGAGGGGCGCAAAAAGCGCGAGTAATGTCCCATTTCAGCGGGAAGATTTACTGCAGCTACTGGGCAATTGGCTCCAGCGTACATCGGTCGATTTGCCCCAAACGGCCAGATGACGTGCAATAAACACTCAACTGACAAAAGAATCATTTCAGCGTGTGAATAGAGGACAGTCCAAGGAAGGAAATAAAATAGGATTTGGAATCAAGACCACCGTCGGTCACCATTATTGATCGGTTGACATATGGGATGCATTGTGGGGGGTCCCCCACACTTGTTCATATGTAGGCCAAATAACTTCCTTTCTCTGATGGGGGGGGGGGGGGGTAGTGTTTGGGTTGCA
>NW_017804912.1:1290769-1308840 GCF_001891065.2 Hippocampus comes
TTTCATTGTTGGTGCGCATTACGTCTTTGGTTGGGGGGGGGGGGGGGGGGGGGCTGGGTCAGTTTGGAACAAAAAGCGTGACGATCGCAGAGGCGTCCAAACGAAAACATTTATTGTTTTCCAAAAAGCCACACATAACCAAATATGACCCCCAAGAATTCTGGAAATAAATCAGACTATTTGTGAAATCAATAATAACCAATCAACTTTTCTCTGACTTCATCTTTTCAACATGATTCTGTTTAAATTGATCGGGGTGTGTCCAGGATTTTGGGGGGAATGTCCCTACGCGCTCCGATATGATGTCGCTCTCACGTCACTTGCCAGTAAAAGTTAACCACTGTGAAACAAAAAAATAACATTCAGAGAACCCAAACGCCAAAGAATTCCAGTCAGGGCGACAACTGCAACGTCTATCCAATTTCTGCAGCGCTTATTCTTTTCAGGGTTTTGGAAAGCTGGGGCCGCGCTGCTTGCCAGAATTCACAGGGGCACTTACAGACACAAACAACACGTTTGCACACTCATTCATCACTGAGCGGGTCGTGAACCGACACCGTCTGCACCACGACACAGCGACTCCCGCGCATTACAAGGCAAGATGAATCTTCTCTACCGCAGGAGAAATCGTCCCGTTTGTATGCTCGCGAGCCGAGGTCAGGAAAAGTCTTCCAAAGAAATGAAATGAAATGAGATCACAAGGACGGGATGCAATTTGTTTCCAATTAGTCGAGTTACCGGATCAATAATTTATTCCGTCATGGCGTAGTTCACCGTCTGTCTGATCCATCCGCTCGCCGGGGAGCGGACGAGCATCCAAAAAAAAAAAGGTAGTCCTGACTGGCCAAGTAGTCGGAGCGTATCAAGCAACGCTCAGCCTTTGTCCTTGACCGAAGTTGATTTTCGTCATCGAAGGACCTGCAGGATGATCTCAAAGCTCAAGAGAAGCACTCGGCAAATTCGTCACTGCATGTGACTACCCCGACCCGAAGGTCATACAACTGGAGACTTCGGCTAAGTGAGCATCAGCGATGACGTCGAGTGACGTCCCCACAACGCTTGATTTTGAGAATGTGCCCATACCAAGTCTTGATCCGATTGGATGCGTTTTTATTTTGCTGTCAGTCTAGCGCAGCAGCGGTTCAAACCAAGTGAAGACATCTTAGAGTCTATCGGTGGCGCAACACAAAAGAGGAATGCAAAATGATCTTTGGACAACCTTTCTTAAATGAACGAAATTGCACTTTAGAGCAGTAACAGAATAAAGATTGTCGCATATAAGTGAGGGAGCTCAAAAAGAAGAAATGCAACAATGAGCGCGACTTCCAAACAGCTTTGAAGAGGCGCCTCCTGACCTCAACTCAGAACGTTGGGAGTCGGTGGGCGGGAAAATTTGGAGGACCTCCTCAATTTCACTGGCACAATTTCCCACGAGGAAGCCGATTCTTGGGACTTTGGGGCGGGCTCTCCCACCTCTGGGCCTGAGGTCACCAAAGTTGTGAAAAAGCTCTTTGGGGGCAGTCCCCCAAGGAGGGTGAAAGTTCCTCAAGGCTCCGGATGTCGTGGGACTGCCTTGCCGGACACAACCTCTGCAACATCACGTGGACGACGGGTGCGGGGCCTCTGGATTGGCAATCCCGCTTTTTAAGAAGAGGCGCCAGAGGCCGTGTTCCAACTACAGGAGCGGCAACATTGATATGGGCGGCTTGGTTCCTCTGTGTCAGAGTTTGGCCGGCATCGCGAGAAATAAGGCGACTTTGTTTCCAGTCAGAGTTGGAATATGCCAAGGCTGCACTTTGTCATAAATTCTCTTGGTGACCTTGATGGACAGAATTTCTTGGCACAGCCAAAGCATTGAGGAGGTCCGGTTTGCTAACCGCAGAGTTACATCGTCTGCTTTTCGCAGACGATGTGATTCTGTTGGTTTCATCCGGCTGCGATCTTCCAACTCTCACCAGAGCAATTTGCAACCGAGTGCGAAACAGTTTGGGTGAGAATCGGCACCTCCAAACCTGAGACCGTCGTACTCAGTCGGCAAAGGTTGGAATGCCATCCTCCAGATCGGGAATGACACCCTGCCCCGAGTGTCTTAGGTCTCGTTCACGAGTGAGGAAAGAACGGTGCAGCATGCGATGCAGACTCTGTCGTGGTCAGGAAGGTGGTCAGCCTCAAGGCCAAGATTTCCATTTACGCTCGCTCGAAGGTCGTCACGAGCTGCGGGACGGAACCCAAAGAACAAGATTGCGGATACAAGCACTTGTTCTACGGGTCATTTCATCACTCAGAAGATATGAGTTAAAAAAAAAGGACTTCATGCCAATAGGTTGCCCAGTTACAGGGTTGAAGCTCGTTCAAGCTCCCCAACAAACGGTCTGTTCTCCAAAACAACAGTATGCCCACCCTTGTCTGAATATGATCATCGATCAACCGGACTTCTTGACACCTTATTCAAGTGCACTGATAACAATTTGTGTCCAAATGTACATGTTTGTTGGTGTGTAAATGTACAAAGTTTGTGGAGCAGAGATGAATCCATGACATGTGTCATCTATTTTGGGGCTGGAATGACGGAAAAAAAAAAAAAAAGCAGTCCTCTGAAGTTTGCTCCTGCGGGAGTGCAGTTTAGCAACGTTACACCGCAATTTCATCTCCCAGGCAGTCGGGAGTCACCTGTTTGTTCAGAACATTGAGCAGCCTCAGGGTCTCTGCCTCCGTTCCCCAACCAAAGAATTCCATCACCTCTTCTCCCTCCTCCTCCTCTTCCTCCCCTTCATCCTCCCTCTCGTCACTGTCATCCGTGTTGGACTCGCACTCCGAGACGATGCCCGACTCTCGAAAAGCAGCAAAGTCGCGGCAGCTCAGCGAATCGGCATTGCGAGCCGATAACTTTGTCGTGTCTCCGGGCATCTCCGTCGCCTCGGGCTCGTTGGTTTCCAAATGAGGGGGAGGCAAGGAGAGGGGAGGGGGCGCAGGCCCCGGGGGTCCCGGGAGAAAACGAAAACATTCTAATTTGAGAACACGTTGCTCCCTACCTAGCGGGCTTCCCACGTTCCCGTTGGAAGATGCGAATGCGTTCACGGCCACGTCGGTGGTGCAAAGCAGGGGGAGGTTCAAGGCAGACACCTCCGGTTTGGGCGTCGTCGGGTCACAGATTACCGGGGCCACCGAGGAGCGGAAGGTGATCTCCAACAAACTGTCCTGGGATCCCGCTGACAAGCGCAGAAAAGAGGAAGACGTCAACACAGTTAGACAACATTTCACCAAGCCCGGGCATAAACCGGCGCTGGATACGTTCGTTGCCCAAAGAGCGGAACGCACTTACGGCCGTCCGCGCCAACAAATGTCCGTGTGGAAGCGAGGAACATTGGTTCCGGGCGCACAAATATGGTTTTCAAATGATCCATTCATAGCTTTGAGAAGATTCATTTTATTTTTTTGTCGATCAATTTTTGTTCAGTTTTTAAATAAGGACTCAAAAATAATGACTGTTATTGTGGATCACATACGACCATTTGAAATTTTGGTTCCGATTTTAGCAAGCGTCATGGAACTTGACATGCTTGATTTGCTTTCGCGGGCCACATAAAATGACGTGGCGGGCCAGATCTGGCCCCCGGGCCTTGACTTTGACACCAGTGCCCTAAACGATATACTGCCATATAATACGTGACATAATACGGTCGCTACCGCAAGATGTTTTTGCTTTGACAAACGTGTCACGTTTCCTGAAAACGATTCTGCCACCAACGGCTCAAGCAAAAGTGAGTTCAAGTTTGACTTACTGGAGTTGGGTGCGGTGATTTTGGTTTCCAGTTCCTGGATCTGCTTGACCAGCAGCGAAATGTGCTGCAGCAGGTCTTTGTTTTGCAGCAGCAGCTGGTGAACTCGAGCCTGCGCCTCCAGTCGGGCCGTGGCCTCGGCGCTCAGCTGGTCTTTCAAGAGGTGCGCCTTCACAGAAAGAAACCAATCCTAAAATCACGCTCTGAAAACGTTCTCTGAATGTGCCAATATCTTCAAAACCCAGAAGGAAGACGCGCAGCCCCGGCGCGAACGGGCTGAGAAAAACGGAAATCCCCAAGCTTCATCCGGTGATGAATTTAAACCGTACCTAAAATTTTGGAGACGGTCTGAAAAAACCCGGAACGTCGACCGAACAATCTGAACCTGAATTGAACCTCTGCTGCGGCAAAACAAAGCCAAGGCGCCGTTGCCTGAACATTGAAATTCTCATTTCAAAGGCATAAAAGAAGAAAGGGCACAGATGAGACGATACACCTCGGTTCCCCCGGCCAATTAATGGCAGATAGGATTAAAAAAAAAAAAAAAAAAAATCAATGAATCAGCGAATGACTTCATCGGGACATTTATTGGAGAGCGGGAGCGATACTTCATCTGCTAATTCTCTTCTAATTTCATCACGCGACGTTTAAGCTCCATCTCTCTGTCTCTCGGGGGCACTGCTGTCTCGCGTTCCTTTCGCGGCGAGTGAGCTCGACGTCCTAATTCTGGAAGTTGCCATGATGCGTTTGCTTATTACGGGGGTACGATTTGAATATTGAGGCTCTGTTGCATCTGCACCGCAGAACGAGACCGGAAAGGCGTTCTATCCCATTCCATTCGGCTCTTTCCGTACGGCACTCCGTTAAAGTTGCGCTTTATTTGGTGGTCGGGTTGCAAAAGCCTGTGAAACTACAACGGGTTCATCAAATCCGACGGAGGTGCTTTGATCGCTTTGCCGACCACCAGACATCATGGCAACAAACAGCGAGTTAGAGTTTGATGCTATCGTAGACCCATGAAGTTAGCGCGCCATATTTTTTTGCGGTTGTTTTGCATAAAGCCCGCTGCCACACATTTCACTTGGGTGTAGCCTGTAGCATCATGCATGAACACACGGATTAGCTCTGGAATCACTGCAGTTATCCAAGTAATGGCAGAGCTTGCCAATTCATTCAAATCCTCCTTTACCCTAACACCTGAGAAAAAAAAAGTACCTGGAATTGAATGTCTGGACTCTTAAAAGACGGAAAAATCCGTCTTTGGGGTTGAATGAGTTGATTTGCGGTGTTAGCGCACAGGTCCATGTTTACTCAAGATTCGTAAATGATGGCAAAGGAGGTTCTTTGACAAACAGGCAACACAATTTGAGCCAGGACAACAACAACAAAAAAAAAAACCCTTATGGTTTTCGTGTGGTTTACTGCACTCGACGAAACTGAAGGTTGCATCAGCAAAAGCATAAACTTCAGCAAACCTGTGCCACGGCCACTTGCGTTTGCTGCTGTTGCTGCTGAAGTTGCTGTTGGAGGAGTTGGATCTGATGGTGAACGGACAAGGGGGCGCCGGGTGAGAGCGCGCTTGATGCGGGGAGCAGCAGCCTGGGGCTGGACGTCAGCAAGGAGGCTTCTTCGGAAATCTGCCGCCGCAGAGGCACACGTGAAGTCCGCGTCGTCGTCACCGTCGCCGATCAAAAAGGGAGTTCAAACCATTGGCAACTGATTTTGCCACACTTAAAAGCCCCTGAACGTGACACGCTTGCCACGCAACAAGGTCGCACTTGTGCAACCCGCGCTCTTTCCTTACCGTATTGCGTGAGCGGCTGAGGTCTGACGTCTTGGCCGTGGTGGCATCCAGATCGGTCACCCCCCGGTTCACGTTGAGCTCCTCGGCCACCGGGAGCTGGTTCGTCTCATCGGCATCGATGTCGGTCTCCTCCAGAACGGTCGCCGTCTTGTCCGCTCCACCGGAGTCGACTAAAAGGCACACGCACACGCGCGGATGAGCACGCACCCCTGCACGCGCACATGTGGTAGGCGGGAGCATGGACGCAAGCACGCATGGATGGATGGATGGACGGCAAATGAACACAAACAAATCAATCGACATCCACCAAGATAAAAGATACTTGAGAAGAAGACTCGGGGGCTTGATCGCATGCATGCTGAGTGAATTGGGAAGTTGAAATCTTGGTTCGAGTGTGTGTGTGCGTGCGTGTGTGTGATCGTGTTGCGCTTACCTGAAATGGAGGAGCCGTTTCCATTCTTTTCACTGTGGCAGTCCACCTGTCCATCCTTGTTGTGCTGTGCGTTCTTCAGACTCAGTTTGTGACAGACCTCAAATGCCTGACCAACAGTCCGGACAATGCGCATGGCCTGACTCTGTTGGGTCAGGAGAGAAGTTGCTTACACTCTGCCCGCCTGAGCCTTTTTACTAACCTTGTGGCCCACATCAAATATGATTTTGAGTCCTCTCTTTTGTTTTGTCATGTCGCAGGCCGCTGAGAAATGGATGGAGGGTCGCAAATGGCCCCGGGCCGTAGTTTGGACACCGCAGTTTTAGGATATGGCTCCAATCCTGGGGAGGTTTTTTTTTTTTTTTTTTTTTGCACATAACAGGGTGCTACTGCAGCGGTCACTACTCGGGCTGGAATAACGTAGCTCACATTTGTCAGGTACTAAATGCACACACGCACACGGGCGCGCACAGCGACGTTTTGTTTGACTTTCAGCTTTGTCCTTTTTCTGTTTGCTTTCCCTTCTGGCGATTGTTTTATGAGATTCAAAGATATGTCAACAAATGACTTGTTTTGCAACGTCTAAATGCTCCCCCCCCCCACACACCCCCCACGTGTCTTTGGCAGCACGTCAAACTCTCGGCGATTGCCTTCAGCCCGTCTTGCCACATGGAACACAGTGTGACATCGATTCTGTTCATGTTGGCTGCGAGCAGGAATGAAATCCGCAAATCGGTTTTGTCGAAAAATAGGACCCGGAGGGTAAACCCGAAGCAGATATAAGAGGAAGGGTTTCTATTTTAGGTTTAAAAAACAACTTCCTTCGTGGGTGACAAGGTGCAGTTTCAACATTTCCAGAGAAGCTTGTCTGTCACCTTCTTCTTGGACTTGAAAACATTACAGCGGAAGACATTGCTGTGGCCGTCTCGCGCGATGTAACTGAAGATCTTCAAATCCTGCGAGTCATGGGACACGTAGAATATCCTGAAAGAGGGGGAAAAAAAAGAATACAATTGAAATACGGAACGAGCAAAATCAGAGCCTGCCAATGTAAGACAGTGTGAGTGTATTTTGCCGACCAAAACGAAAATAGTCGAAACAACGTACCTCGAGGGACGTCACAAAACTGAACGTTATAACGGTGCTACGTTGCAACGATGATTTGATTTGCTTCCGTTGAACAGACGTGTTTTCGGACCGTGTGCCGCCGGAAGTCGTACAACAATGTACGAGTCGATCGCTCGTGTTGCTAAGCAACGGAGGGGAAACATTTTGTTCGTCAGCAAGGTCGCGGCGGTAGTTCGCTTTCCGCAGTTCGTGGTCACGAAGGCCTTTTCACGATTTGGTGGGGGGAAAAAATCGGCTCGTTTGGTCACCTTCATTTTTTTTTTTCTTTCAGGCAAATGCAACCAAAAAACAGGTAACCCGAGAGAACAAGTCCAACGGAAGGAAGGTACATCACATGACACGAGGATCCTAACCTCTTCCGTCCCAGCTTTGATTTTGAGCTCGCCCAAACGAGACAGTGAAAAGCGGCCAAAGCAGCGCGAACAACGTTCAAATAACGCCATTTCACGTTGTCTCGGAGGCCGGAACAGGGCAAATCGTAGCAACCTGTCGGACTAATGAAAAGTCAGCTTGCAATATTTGATTTGATGAACTTTGTGTTTGCGTTCGTACGCATCCAAGCCTTGTAGTTTGGAGCTCGGGAAGTCGGGGAACTTTCTGTGGCTTTTTAACATTTTTTTTTTTTTTTTTCCAGGAGGCCCGACAAGCTCCGGTCTTGTGGTACCGATGGCGTGTGTGTCAGCACTGTTTCCTCGCATACCAGGCATACATGCGGAGTGAGAAATGTGCCCGAGTACATCTCAACTCAAGTGGATTTCTGGAGCACTTTACAACAACCGCCGCTGTGTACAAAATGCTGCGCGGGGAGCTAAAAGAATTCATGCGACAAACAATAAAACACAAAATGAAGAACAACGACAGTAGAAAGCACTAAAAAACGGTCCAACTGCAAATCAAGTCTCACGCTGAGTCCGAAGCCAAAGAATTAAAATGAGTTTAAAGACGAGTTTTCAAGTCGGGGGCGGGGGGGGGCTTGCTGAATGTTCAGCGAGAGGCCATTCCAAAGGGAGGGAGCGGCAACGTTAAAAGGCTCCGTCCCCTCTGAGGCCCCGTCCGGTCCGCAGACCCGAGGCACTTTACTGTTATTTAAGGTATCGTGTCAAATCGAATTAGCAATGTGCCAACACGACACACGGCAACCAGATTTTGCAGTCTTGTTTTCAGTTTCGTGTCTCGGGACCATATTCAAGGGCCTGAGGTACGACCGGACGCCGTGTCATCCTCGACGTTAATAATCCATTTAAAAAAATGTGACGTGAGGAAGCAAATGTTCTCCGTGAGATGTAGTCGAGTGTTTGGATCGGCCTCTCGCTTCTTTCTTTGGTCTTCGGACACGCGCCCGCACGACGGCAACAATATGCCTGCCGCAGCCGCTCTCTTCCGCTGGCAACGTGAGAGCAGCTCAATAATTTTGATTGGCGTCTGTCACGTGGCAAAATTTAATGCAACGAATTATTCAAGCTCGAGTTCATGCTGACGCCAGATCATCCTTCTGCATTTTGATCGGCGTCTGTTTGTGGGTTGATGAACAGAATGACAGAGAAACGACGATGACCGCATCATTGACCACTCCCGTTCGTTTTTTTTTTTTTGTGATCTTCAGAAGGTAGTCCGGCCCCAAGACGCAACAGGGCGAACTGTGTGAATATGCAGTACCTCCCGAAAGACTGAGTCCATTCCCCGAGGGCCACTTGCGTGGCCCCAGACCTGAAGAGAGCTGATTTTTTGATGGCTCCTGTCACGTGGCAAAATTTAATGCAACGAATTATTCAAGCTCGAGTTCATGCTGACGCCAGATCATCCTTCTGCATTTTGATCGGCGTCTGTTTGTGGGTTGATGAACAGAATGACAGAGAAACGACGATGACCGCATCATGGACCACTCCCGTTCGTTTTTTTTTTTTGTGATCTTCAGAAGGTAGTCCGGCCCCAAGACGCAACAGGGCGAACTGTGTGAATATGCAGTACCTCCCGAAAGACTGAGTCCATTCCCCGAGGGCCACTTGCGTGGCCCGAGTCATGAAGTGAGCTGATTTTGTGATGGCTCTGCTCATTTTATTCTGTGATGGATTGTTGGCTGCCGAAGCCGAGCTGCGATGAATCGCAGCCTGAAAGGCGACACCCACGTGCACATTTTTTTACCGCAGCACTTCATCCGCTACATCTTAGTTTCATGTTAGCACATTAGCTCGAATGTTAACGCATTCAATGCCGGCTGGGTTTTTTTTTTTTTCATTTCAAGCAGAACTTTCACTTTGATGCAAATTTTTGGGGGGGGGATTTGCGATGTCTCAAATATCTCAACAACGCTTTCCTCAATAACAATATAAACAACCTAAAAAAGGGCACTCTGATTGCAAAATAACAGTTGATTAGAAGGTAAACACGACGCTGATGCATGAACTGTGCTCGACAGAATCTCGTTGAGCCGCAGACGTGACAAAAATGTCCACCATCCCATTTCAAGCGCGCACTGCGCGTCACTGAACACGGTTTGCGCCACCAAATGTTTCCAGAGCAGCAGGCACCAATTAGGGCGTATATTTTGAGAGACGTGGAGACGAGGAGCCAGTGGGTGAGAGCAGCAGAACATAAGCATTGATCAACGCCGCGGCCAAAAGTTTCAGCGGGGCTTGAAGGCGGGCGGCAAATGTGACCTCTTTGCTCAAAACAGAGTTAAAAGCTCTCGCTCCCAAAGACCCGAGCCGGATGTTTCTCTGTCTTGCCTGACAGCCGCTAAGTAAATAAAGAAGTGCTTCCACTCTGACAACAAATCACGGTTTAAAAAAAAAAAAGTTGAGATATTGCGAAGTGCATACATGTTGTCATTGAGCGGGAGCCCCAATACAAGACAGCAAAAAATAAATGAACCGGACCATTTTTGCAGCACTACGGAAAAGGCGACAAAGGAAAGTTGTGAAAGCGAAAGCGCATCGAGGCGAGGGTTCTCTCTTTTCGAGTTGAGGTGAGCCATGCCGCTCCATAATACGCAACGGCAACGCGAAGATGATGAAACGGCGAAAATATTTCACGCATTGACATTGAGTCTCTCATCTCCCTTTCACGCTGACAACGCTTGCAATTCCTTTCCTGCTCGATGACACGGCGAATGTCAAAAATTTTCCGTGCATACTGCTGAAAAATTAAGACAGCACATTTGCATTTTGCATCACCATATGAATGTGCTCTCTGTCAAGTCTTAACAATGTCTCAGCTAACGCAAAGCAGTATCACGGATATATAAAAAAAATGGTTAAACACCACGTTTGGTGATGAGGAATTCAAGCAAGATAAATCCCCAAAAAATGTAAGTTAGACGTAGTGAGATATAAAAATCAATGGTTATTTAAAGTACAGCATCGCAATTTTGCAGATTTTTAACACTAGCATAGTTTTTACATGATATGCCCCCGCATGTGGGAAAGGAGATCAACAGTCGCTGTCTGACCAGTTAGTGAACGCCACTAAAACAATGAAACACAAACATTTACAGTAGCGGACATCAAAACACCATCCCTCCAGGCCCCGCCTCTTAAAGGTTTACCCTGGCTTTGATATATTGGTTGAAAGAGTGCAAGCCGATAAAAGAAAACGATTTCTTTTTTTTGGTGTGTGTGTGTGTGTGTGTGTGTGTGTGTGTGTGTGTGTGTGTGTGTGTGGTGTCTCAAAAATCACAACTGTTCACCCATTTTGGGCCGTTCTGGAAGATGTGTTGTATTTTTGTGCAACAGCCCGCCGCAAAGTGAATTGCCGCCTCCATCGCACTTGAGAAGGTTACATGAGGCCAAAGTCTGCCAGTGAAAAAGCTCTTCAGTGACATTGATTGACAAAGCCCATCTGTGCCTCGCTCTTTCACAGGCACAAGGTAATTACATTCAAAAAAAAAACAAAAAAAAACATTGATGAATGAAGGAACACGTCGCACTTAATTTCTTTGTCATGGCCTTGTTTTTCGTTTTTTTTTGTTTTGTTTTTTTTTTGCATCGCATACCATTCGTGCCACCGACGTTTACGGTGTTGACGATGTGCCAAGTAGCTCAGGACGAACGCAAGACGGATCACCCTAATGATGTCATTCGAAACAAAAGCACCGCCGGAACCTCATCGATAAATGAACAAGTCTCAGAAAATGTACATCGAAACGAGTTTTGGGCATCTTACCTGTAGATGGGGTCCTGCATCACCATCATCTTATTCTCATCCCACATCCATTCCTTCTTCTGTAATCAAAATAAATCAATCATTAGAACTTTTGAATTCAATCAGCGTTTTTCCTGCCGTGCTGAGCGAGCGACTGATGGTCCTCTGAGGCGGCGTCGTATTTTAATTGCAGTTGCAGCGTTGCGCCACTACGGCGGCGCTACATCAACAGCAGCGCACGTTAAAGACCCGAAGCAACGGGTTGAAATTCAAACAAGCACCCGAAACATATCATAAGACGACCGCATTCGCTTTGTGACCAGATATGACCGAATGAAACTCATCAAAACACAACAAGCCGATTTTTCAATGATTACTTCTGCTTAAAGCGGCAAAGCAATTGCGACTTTCCTGAAAGCGGAGCCCGAACATGTTGCACCACGAGGGGAGCAGCAAAAGTCTTGAAAGGGGCAACGATAACACGAGGCTCTGACTTTGCAACGTGCAAGCGCATAATTTGGGAATTTGCTTCTTTTGGAATTGCAAACGCATGACTCACGGGAGTCCCGTGACATTTACTGCTTGCGACGATCAAGTGAGATCACAGAAAAGATTGACACACAGAGTGGCTCTCACTGAGCGAGACAAACCCACACACTCAGCCCCCACTCCCCCCGTCAGTCGGCCCCCATGGGAGTTCAATGTCACAATAATAAAATGTCAACCGAGGAATTATTCCGAGCGATTCCTATCTCGCTGAAGCTTTGTTGACTCAATATTTCAATCACTCCTATCTCGAGTCCGTCGTTGCGCTTGGACTCCGAGATGAGTTTGCGAGACTGCCGCCTGACATTTGAGCTGGCCGACGCGGACGGCTCTTCCGCCGCATCTCGGCCACACCGATGACGCTCATATTAACCTTTGAAAACAATCAATGACTTGAAGGTGGCTCAACCCTCATTAAAACAATATTCCACATTGATGCAACGCAAATGAGATCATTCGTACCGACGGACAGCGATCCCTGGCTGGAACGCGGTTCATTTTTCACGGCTTCGCTTTTTCACGGATTTTGTTTTTTTTTTTTTTTGTTGTTTTTTTCACAGTGCATTGTGTTCTGCATCCCGACTGGCTAAGGGACTGACGACTAATGTCAACAATCTCCGCGCCTCATCGCTGTACAGCCAGCCAATTTTTCTCCACGACATAACGTTTACATTTTTGTTTTTTCAAAATGCAAAAGACACAGAAGGGCTCCGACTGAACCTGTCCAGGAGACAGCCGTGCTAAACAGGCTCGCACTGTGTACACAACAAGGACAACGAGAAACGTCACTCACTTTCTTCTTTTTTCGCAAGGCCACCTTGACGCCCTCCACCGACACCACGATGCTGACCTTTTTCTTTCTGATGTTTTTCACCTTGAACTCATACTGCAAAGAGAAGAGACGTCAGACATGAACGCGGGCGGATTCTGGCGTCGTCTTGAGCAAAGGAGAGAGCGGAGAGAACGCACCCGGCACCTGCGGCTCAGCTACAATATAAGGCAAATTCTTGGATTTAAAAAAAAAAAAAAAACGTTGCCACATGTTGGACAGGATGTAAATGAGGAAAATAAGACCGCGTTCCTCGCACCGCAACTGCTGAATAGTGTCACGCATGACATGTCATGACAATTAGCAGCAGCAAATTAAAATTTTGTTCGGTGCTTGGCTTGACTCTCCAAGTGCACAGCTTTAATCAGGCTGATTTTACATACATACATACATACATACATACATACATATTTCTCCCCCCCCCCTCCTCCCATCAAACACGGAATCCTCGTGTGAGCCAATAAAATGGTGTTGTGACGATGATTTCTGGGTCATTACCGCATGGCTAAGACGTCTTTCTTGTGAGTGAATTTATCGCAGGACGAGACTCAAGCCGTCGTCACCAAGCTTACAAATGGCCAAGTTGGAAGTCGAGTTCGGGCTGTGTCCCTGTCACAAAGAGGACGCCATATATTCCAAGTCTGGAACCCGCCTGCGCTCTCATTAACAGCCATGACAAACAGCGCATTCGCTCACGTTCTCAGCACCTATCTTGATCACGATGTCCTAATGGTATTCCGAGTACCTCTCCATTTGACAGAAGATTGTCTGTCAAAGTCACGGAACAGAGTTCGGCAACGCGGGTGACGTATGAACCGAGTTCATACCTTCACCTCTTATGAATACAGTGACCAGCTCATCATGAAAAGCAGGTCCCGCGGTGCTCCTTATGAGACAGGAGATTAGATCAGTCTGCGAGAGAAGAAGGTGCCCGGAAATTGCAGTTCCATGAGAGAGTCTTGCTCATATACACTAAATGGTATTTATTCAATCGGGATCACTTCAATTTGATGCTTAAAAAAAAAAAAATGTCTGCATACATATGTGTCAGAGATTTTCTCGGACGAAACAATTTTGCTCATAGATTCCTCTAACAATATGTTTAATAAAGATTTTTTTTTTTGGTGTGGATGTCAAGGTCAAGGTCATCTTTATTGCCAAATATGCTCGATGTGCAACAGACAGCACAGAAGAAATGTCTTTCCTCTCAGTCCTCAGTGCAAACATGCAGTGCATCGAAACACAAACAGCAGCTAAAGATAAGGCAGCGAAACTAAACCGTATGAAAAAAAAGATCATAGATAAATCTAAACAATGTCAACAATAATCACAATGAACAGTAAACAGACACCAAGGGCACCTCAAACCTTGTAATTTTTTTTTTTTTTTCCATGAATGCAATTCAGTGAGGCTATTTCGAGGACTGTAAAAGGGCCTCCATTAGCTGGAAAATTGCCGAAACAGAAAAAAAAAAAAAAAAAAGCTTTCTGCCAGATTTTAGCCATCTCTTTTTGCATGAACACATCAAAGCGGATGACGTTGGGATCATGCGATGCTTTCGGACAAAATGATGTCACGATCGCTTGGCATGACTTCATTCATCTTTGAACATTTCCAAGTAAGCGACTCATCAAGTCGTCACCTACACCAGAGCCCTGGCGGCACTTCACTCCCGCACTCATCCATCGCCACTGGCTTCCTGCTCCTGATCTACAAAGCACTCCATGCACCACCCCCCTCCCCCTCCCCCAACACCAACAACAACAAGTAATGAATACATGACATCTAAGAACAAGGTTGACTTGTAGATCTGCGATACCGAGGTTCACACGGGCCAGCCATTTTGTCTGCTGGGTCTGAAATGGGCAGTGGCCGGAAGTGACTGTAATCCCTCATTGGGACTCATTATCTTGAGTCCCTGGAGAGATGGCGGATTAGTGGCTGGTAGCGGCGCAGTGACCAAAGAGGCTTATTTCTTTGACAGTCGTACACCATGGGACAGCCTGGGGGTGGAATGAGTATACCGTTCATTTTAATTCTTTTCAAATGTATTTTTACGCCTGCACTAAACGATCAGGTTTTTGCCAACGTATTTTTACGTTTGAGCGTGACATGAGTAAAGAGAACGCCGAGCTTAATTGCCGTGCATCTCAATGAAGAGCATTTTTATCAAAAAAGAGATTTTGCTCCTGCAAAAATAGACATGCCGAGCATGAACAAGCATCCAAATGTGTTTGCAGACGGTGTCAAGTTGATGTTCAAGGTGTGACTTTCATAAGCCTTCGTGAAACATGGACAATCACCACTGCGGCAAATTTGAAGACCTTGAAGTGCGGAGCGATCGTGGCAAGAGCATCCACTTGACTCTGAGGCCAAATGAGCAGGCTGTGCAGATGTATTGTTCTACCTACCCCCCCCCTATAAACTCCCCTTCCTGAAAAAAAGCACGAGCACACCCACGCACACACTACCCTTCCGTTTTAACACTGAAAGATGGGTGAGTGACAATGTTGACAATGACAACGGACAAAAACATTGCTTATACAATTGAACCCGCAGCAGAGCTTTCCACAACATCCACACGCAGTACCATGCATGAACTTGGACGGGACACGATGGCGCTGTTTCTCTTCACGTCCTGCCAGTTGCTGGTGTTGGCAAAGCACCGGAAGTCTTTGATTCTTTTTGCATCATGTGTCTTAACGAGGACAGCATCGTACATCGGTAGCATCCGCAAAGCGCCGCTGCTTCCCCATCTGTCAGTTGTCCGAATCGCTTCTCCTGCATTACTTTGGAAAACTGCAATTCGGAAACCGTTACGACAGCCGTCCTCTGCGATGAGCGACAGCGGCAAATCAACCGGCGTAACGTGGGCCAAGCCACAAAACTGCGGATGGAATGCTGAGGATAACCCAAGCGCGGTTGGGATGTGAAGCCGCCCCCTGGGGTGTTTTCGCAAATGCAGAGGCAGGGAGACATCCTGATGCAATTTCATTTCGTTGCTGTGCAACACCAACTTTGCATGACAAACTTTAGATGGACAAGCCAGGGTACCTCGAATTTCCACTTTTTTCAATAGTCGCTTTATTTCAAGGGCCAAATTGCCCTCATACTCTTATATGATGTTTTTGACAACCGTGTGTTGCAGGGCCCCGGTTGCTTTTGTGCAGGTCAACATCCACGGATTGCGGATTCCCTCTTTTCGAGCCACTGGTCGAGAGATATGAGGAAGACCAAATTGCAAAAGACTTCGCTCTGAATCTTTGCAATCAATTCATTGAATGCCTGAGTACTTTTATCCTGTTTCATGAATTTTTCCAACCCCCCCCCCCCCCCCCCTTGAATGGAGGGTGGTCTCCAAATGCCCACGTACTTTGCACCCGTCCACCTCCCATATGGACTCCAGCCATGTAAACTTTCTACTTCCAATAGCCGGGAAGCAAGTCGACTGTGTTCACACCCACAACGGCGCAAACAACCGCCAGTTTCTACCATCACGCATCTGAAAAAATATCAAAAGCTCAACAAATTCTAATTGACCGTTTTGCACATTTTACATCCACTTTCCTGCCCGAAACGGTAAAATATCAAGATTGGGCTGACTTTGGAAGAGTCCGCGTTCAAGCACTTCATGATGCTGGCTGCACATCTCAAATGGATAACAGTGATGAAAAGAAAAAGAACTCCAAAATGTGTGGGGAGCCAGTGAAGAATAAATGTGAATAAATGTTCTCATAACGGGAGCATAAAGACTGTACATCCATCAATATGAAAAATCAGAATGAGATCGAAGCCTCTTTTTGTCAAGACACACACATGACATCCATCCGTCTGTCCTATTCCTCTCTCGGCCAATCCCATTTGTCTTTGGGGGAGAGGCAGGGTACACCCGAGACGGCTTGACAGCCAATCAGAGGGCATATAAATGACACATACGGCCAAAGTATTATCGAGCGAACAACATTTGCAGGTTCGGTGGATGAGAAAAGTTTCTATCCAATGCGGCAGTGCCAATAGCGAGTGAGGCCAAGAGCCGCGCATACGGCTTAATGGAAGCGTCTGCGAAGACGAAAAGGTTCGATTAAAACCATAATGGAAGGCAACATAATTCCATCTCACGCTCACCCACTATCAAGCCACCCCCCTCCTCACCCCCCCTCACACACACACACACACACACACACACACACAGACAGGAACACTATCGCCTCATCATGCAATTTCTTGAACTCTCTTTCATCCACCCTGATCTAAAAGCCTTGGGAATCATTTGGAGCACTATTAGCAGTGGCGTGGTGATAATCCCTTGGGGTAATCCAATTATTATGTACATCAAGACAATATGGCAGCCAGCGTGATTGCTGTTGCAAGAGAGATTGAGCGTCAGCATGTGTGAAGACTACAGTGACGACGCAAGTCAACGTCGCACTGGGCCACGGATGCCGTCAAACAAAAAACCCATACCAAGAAATGACACGACTGTCCGTTATGAACAGAATGAATATGCGCAGTACGGTCGAACCTCGCTACAACGTACCTCGAGGGACGTCAGGAATCTGGCCGTGATAACGGTCGTTCGTTCGAACCAGTTCTCCAAAAAATGGCCGCCAACTACGGTGTAATACAGAATGAGCATTTGTAGATGTAAAAACTATTTGACTGGCGCCGCTTGGCAGCATTTTTCACAGCCCCGGTTTGTTCAGCGGAGATGTCAGCGCTGTTGGATAGTCTGAGTCGTGAGGCTGGATGGATGTCGCATCTATCTTGAAGGTGACTCAGGCACGACTCAGTCCTCGTCTCTCCTGAGCGGGGTTTCGGTTAGCTCAGCACAAGGAAACGGTAGAAATGCAAATCCGTCCAAGAAGGCTCGGCCAAATCTCCACGCGGCCGATTTCCTTCCATAAAAACAAGATTGGCCCATCATGTCCTTCAGGTAACGCAAAAGAGCCCTCTTGGAAAGTTCCATTTTCCGAGGAGCTGACTGCGAGATTGAGACGCCTCCACGGCAAGGAGGCAGGAAGCGGAAATTGTTGTCGGGATGAGATAACGCGCAGGACCGGGGCCGATTGATGGGGGCAGCTTCCAGGTCAAGCTTGGAAGCAGATTGCCGCAGAGAGCGACAAAGTCATCATCCCGCGGGAACGATTTTGCCTCATGGAACGGCACAAATAGCTGACCTTGTCAAGAAATTTGGATGACGCGAAAAGTCGGCAACATTTACAAGACAGAAGCTCTGATTCCGAAGTGTCATTTGAACGCTTTCACAGCCTGCCGACGGATAAACGCGAGCTCCGGCGTAGGCGGGAAAGTCTCAGCAATGGGAAGCATGCTATGTATAGCGGAAGCATGCATAGGGGGGGGATAAGCTATCGACTAACAATTGAAATGGTGGCTGCTGGGGCTGGGGGAAGGGGA
>NW_017804912.1:1310200-1312079 GCF_001891065.2 Hippocampus comes
CTGGCTGCAGTCCGCGGGTCGGTTCTAATAATAAATCAATATCATCCCAGGGGCCACTGAAAACATTCTCGCGGGCCGGATTTGGCCCGCGGGCCGGCACTTTGACATATGTGGGTTAGGGGGACAGAAGATTGAAGTAAAGCGCGGGGGGGGAGGGGGGGGTGTCCAAACGATGGCGCGGGGGCCCGATTTGCGGCCCGCCATCCATTTTTCACGTCATGAATGCGCTACGGCAGAGCTCACAGAATCCAAGCGAGGAAAAGCCCATCTCGGTGTGCCGTCCGAACTGGAGGCAGAAAAACAGAGCGCCAGGACACCGCCACTGAGCCCCGCCCGGCACACTGCAAATGAATTCATTCCATGACAATATCAGAAAACGTCGTGATGTTTTACAATATATTTTGCAAATGGGAAAAGAGTCTGGTTTTTGTTTTTTTACACTGGAAGAGTTTTGGAAGTTTGACATACTCCTCTGTCATTTTTTATATTCTACGATTGGTATTAATTGGAAAATGCAGCTGGGCAGAACAACGTTGAAGAAGGGACAAACAGAGGGGGGAAAAAAAAGAAAAAGCAAACCGCAAGTAACACCCGCTTAACCACTTGCCTGCCGACTGAGTAACGTTGTCACCTTGCCACGTGACCGATACACCAAGTGGCATACCGTGACAGCGCCACAATTCTCTTTTGGAAACACGGGAAGGGAGGTTCACCACGTTTTCCCTCACTACTGATCCAGCATTTCCTCTGGAAACAAGCATCAATCCTCCTGCTAAAAAGCTAAAAAAAATAAAAAAAAACACCAACAAGTTGAAGTGTGTAAGCATTGTTGGTGGAATGACACGAGAGTGCTAAACGCACAACGCAGCCCGGTAGCTATTTCCTGCCTTGCAACGGCACGAGTTTGTTATCAGCAACCCGCTCGCAGGTGACTCATGCGGGCAGTGAACAATGACACCGCGGAAGGAAAGGTTGCCAGGTTACGAGTGCAGCTTTGACTGACGCGGCGCCAATACAAGTCAGATGGAAAATCGCGCAAAATGGCAAAGAATCGCAACGTTACACCGATGTTGACGTTACTCTCTTGTGCCTTTCGCACCGATGGCTGTCTGAGTGTAGAGCGAGAAAGAAATTCTGTGGGGATAGAAATCCAATCCTTTTGTCATCATATCAACGGTCTGTTTTCCACTGCCTGCAGGGCCCTTGATCTTAACTCCTCCAAAAATTGTTGTTCGGTCACTTGATGGGAGGGCTCTCGTGGGTATCCACAAACGCGGGAATTTCTGCTCAGCACATTCTGGACCTGTTTTACAGGAGGAGCTTCCAGCATTTAAAAAAAAAAAAAAAAAACTAGAAAATGACCACAGATTAAAAGAGAGAACATGCAAGAAAGTGGAACAATTTGCAATCATAGAAAAATAGATGTTTCACAATCATACTTAACCATATTTACAATTTTATATGAGCCATTGGATGAAATAGTAAAGCGTGTGCAAAAAAAAAAAAAAAAAAAATCTGAGCTTCCTGCGCCTCACTGGCTCCATTCACTTGAATGGAGAGCGACCTCTCCATTCAAATGAACGAGAGGTCTCCGGGACAAAGTGCGTCCTGTGGAACCTTCCATTGGACTTGAACATGATGCAGCCCGGAGCCTCGGCGGTCCCCTGGCCCAATGATCATGGCCCCCCCGCATCGGGGATGGTGTCTTGGGGCCGCCGCCGGAGGGCACCGAACACCGTTGGCAGCAATTCGCTAATATGTTTACCACAAGCCTCGCGATTTGCTGAACTCTGTCATGAATTCGAAGGGCGACGATGTCATGAAATTTTGAGCAATGCACGAATTAAAGTCATATATAAAATATATATATATATATATA
>NW_017804912.1:1312375-1314705 GCF_001891065.2 Hippocampus comes
TATATATATATATTTTTTTTAAAGTCAATTGCCGCTTCAATTTCCAGTCCATCTTCCTTCCAGAGTTAAATTCCTGTGGTTTCCTTCAATTGTGTTTTCAGGCCAGCGTCGGACCATTTTCACACTGGAGCGAGCCAAACCAAAGCTCCTTTTCCTGCCGACAACAGCTGCCATGGCAGCACACTGGGAGGTCCGCTTCAGAGGTGCCGGGCAATATTCGAAAAAAGGCGTAAAGAACATTTGGAGCCTTTTACCCGGGGTCGTGCATGAATGCACGCGTTCGAGTGCGGATGATGTGTCGGAATGCACTTCACCAGACAAGATCATGACAGGACACACATCACAAGGTCAACTGAATTACTGTCGATTTGAACCGGGGGGGGCTATAAACGGCTTGTTTTTGTCTCTTTAGTGACTTCTGAAAACTCAAACCCTATAAAGGGTCAGACGATAAAATGCTGAAAAATGATGTGAGCATGACAATGTGCGCGTTTTATGGTGTACACAAAGCAGCAACAAATCACATCCAATTCTTTTGAAAACGAGTGTCAGACAGCCCCACAGCACTGGCAACCAATCCAATTAAACGATGCAAAGTCAAACGTTGCCAAGTTGGCACGCAGGCACTCATTCAGCGCAGTCTGGAGAAAAAGCTGTAAATCTTGAGTTTGCACAGCTGGGGGTCAGGAGACATCGCACTTCAGTGCACCGCTTCAAAGGAATGCTCGAAAACGGCGATGGAGGGAAGCACATCCACCAGCCACCGATGGAGTTTTAATTCTGCATATTTGCACTCACAAGTACAACATATTCCATAACGCTACTTCTCGTGAGCGCATGTCTTCCCCGTTGGTTTGTCAAACTCGTTATTCGCAACTTTTGATGCAGACAAAATGCCACTGCACGATACATACACACACACACACACAACACCAAGTGTTATTCCCAGAGGCAGCACGAGTTGAGAGAGAAAGTGCAGTGAATTTCCAAGCGTCTGACGGAGTCGACTTACCCTGATTCTTCTCATCGCAGCCACGATCTCCACTCGACTGCTCGGTCGCGTCACGTCGAGGCTGCCGATGTACTGGCGTCAAAAATCGAAACGGAGCAGATTAATCATCAAATCTCCTTTCAGCCCGTATACCACAGGTGTCAAAGTCAAGGCCCGGGGGCCAGATCTGGCCCACCACCTCATTGCATGTTGCCCCACGAAAGCAAATCAAGCATGTCAAGTTCCATGATGCTTGCTAAAGTCTGTGGCAAAATTTCAAATTGGGATATGTAATTCACAATAACAGTCATTATTCTTGACTTCTGATTTTAAAACTAGTTATTCGTCAATTTGTTATGCGCTGTGTATGTCATATGTGGAGGGGATTAAACATTGATAAGGTTTCCCCAAATTCATAACGTCCCTCCAAGCGAAACCGTAACTACGATGTGGCCCGCGACAAAAATGACTTTGACACACCTGACGTCTACTTTTATACCGTGCGCTTATTCTTGCTTTCGGCGTGGCAAACTTAAACAGTAGCACCGGCGCCACGTCAACTCGATACAAGGCATTTGCCCACAAGTTAAATAATCCCTTTTGCCGGCGCTTGTGTAAATCGCATTCTCGCCATTCAATGTATTCGCGCTGTTTTCCAACGTATGAGCCGAGTACAGGAACGCTGCTGCTCGATGCGGGTTGGACAAAAAAAAAAACGCTAATTGCACAAGAACAAAAGTAAGCTCATTTGGGTTGAAAGAACAGGGGAGCTGCAATTAGACTTCAGTGCAAGTAATGTAACTTTTTCTTTGGGGGTGGGGGGGGGGGGGGGAGGGGCATACCTTTGCCTCGAAGCTGATTCCATGTTGGAAGGCTTCCTCGTTGTGGAGCGGGATCCTCAAATCGTGCCCATCATCGACCAGGTTGTATTTGCTTTTCACAGGCATTTTCTCTCTCCGCAGTCACACTCTTGCGCCGGAGAGTTTCCAAAAAAAAAAGCCGAGCCGAGGCGTCGCTCTGGGCTGGAATCAACTTCCAATCCGGTCAGTGCGCGTTCCTCCTCGTCGTCTTCGTCCGTCGTCCCAGCATTGCCGCGGCGCTCCACACCGCCCTCGGCCAGCCGAAAAGTCTTCCAGCAGAGGCCGAACGCGCCGCTGGGCTCCGAATAAGCGCCGAGACCGGAGCCGCCTCGGCGTTCGCGGGCACACGAAGGCTGCGCGGGCACACAGGCGGACGTCTTTTGCCGAGTTTTACTCGGAGTGTGGAACTAAGGCGAATCCCGCCTCCGGTCGGAGTGGCTGCCGGGCCGGACACCCCCCTCCCCTCCCCGCCCCCAACC
>NW_017804912.1:1314793-1342284 GCF_001891065.2 Hippocampus comes
TCCACCCCACCCGCGCCAGCACTTCAGGAGGGAGCGATTGGAGGCGTCAGTTCGGCCATTCCAGCGGTTTCCATTGGAGCGAACCCACCTCGGTTCTCTGGAGGAGGGGCCCCGCCTGCAATACAGTACCTGCCCTCTTTTTTTTTACCGCGCGCACGCACCGACGTGCACGGGAACAACCGGAATTTTCCCTTCCAGCAGTCGAAGGAGTGGCTTCTGTAGCTTCGAGGTAAACTTCGCCTCTTTATGGCCAAAGGGGATCCATTATTCGGCGCGGTATTCAGTGGGAATGACCTGACCATTGTCTTTGAGTGCCGATTCATAAAAAAAGGAAATGAATAACGGTCCCGTGTCCGTGTTTTCAGTGTAATCGGTTGCCGGGCTACCATTTCATTCAATGCGTGCTCTGACAGTGGTTGCAAAATTCGGGGAATTTTCCACCATGGGAATTAACGGGACTGGGCAATATGGGCAGGGACGCCAATTCACGTGGATATAGGCGGGGACAAACCAGGAACTCTTAATATGGAAGGTCCGTTTTTAACAACCAGTACATAGTACTGTACATTTCGACCGAAGGTCTATTTTTGTTTCATGACATATCTGTTTTTCAACGTGCGGTTAGAGATAAATTATGAAATCTTTCCATAGTGGCTATTTCTATGTTTAACAGAGTGAAACATGAAGTTGATTAAATTATGACGGAAGTGACGCAACAGCGCACAGTATGGTGGGAGAAATGGTGACGATCAGTCGTGACACCCGTCACATATGTTCATCTCGTTCAGCAGTCCACAGTTATGTAGAGAAGGCACGCGCTCATGCTCTCCTTCCGCTGATGCTCAATAACTGAGAAGTCGTCGTTTGTCATACCATCCACAGGCAGAGTTTGATCACATAACGCGCTACACAGATACAGAAACTTCAACACAATCATAATTCAATTACTCTCGTGCACTTGACTTTGGAGTCAACCAATCCTCCATCAAGTGTCTCCAGTTGGTCCAGAATGCTGCTGCTCGCCTCTTGACTGGTACCCGTTGGAGGGAGCACATCACTCCGACTCTGGCATCCCTTCACTGGCGTTAGTCTGCAGCAAAAGATGCCGCATGCTGCCATGTGCGCCTGTAAGCTGCGATCGTTTCACAGTGCAGTCATCGGGCTGTACAAGGCAGAGCGCATCTGTGTCACCCTGGGAGTAAAGATGCAGAACTCCCCTGAAGGTGGTTGCAGGCATGAAGGGAAGGGGAAGTGGAGCAGCAATAATTCATTTTTCACACCGCAGCTTTAGAAATTGTTGCAGCGCTGCGGTGATTGCCGTGCGGAAGTTCGTGATGAAGTGGCTTGCATTCTTTGCGGGATCTTCTTCATCTGGACTGCACCGAATCTAGTGGTGGAAAGACCGAATCAAATTGCAAATCTGCGTTATCTCACATTCAAACTTACACATTTAATGTCGATAGGTTGTCCACATAACAAAGCTGAGTTGGATTTTTTTTTCCCACCTGCGTTTGGCTAAATCACAACAAACCAGGAGCGTTTCCAAGAAACTGTGAAGAGAAAAAAAAGATGCAGCAAACACAATGTTAGGGTGACATCATGTGGACAGATTTTGAAGGACAGAGGAAATGACGTGTGGCTCAGTGCACTAGTGTTGTTTTTTCCTCCTGAATAGAACAATGTGGAAATTAGAACTGTATCTTGAGGTACATTTCCTGATGCAACACGTGTTCTTGTTGACAGCTGGCAAAAAAACAACAACAGTAGCCTTCAAAGAAATGAAAGGAAGAAGAAACATGAAAGATGACATGATCTGAAACGAAGCAATAATGCCATTGTGTCAAACTCTACCTTTACATTGATGCATTTGGCACCTTGTACGATTACCCCCGCACCCCCAAAACATTTTATTTGGGATCTTACTCATTTCATTTCTTCGTGTTATCTGTGGAAGAACGTCATTGCATGATCATTTTCAGACACAAGACATAACTTATCTACTTTGTCGCCACAATCACAGTTTGAGTTTCCTTCAACCAAGATCGTATCTGCGGGGCCCGGGGCATGAACTCGCGCCGGGGGCTGATCTGGGCGACGCCGGCCGTTCCACCCCCACCAGCAGGATGGGGCCACACCTTGACCTGAGCCGCATGTCGTTGAGTTCTCGTGTTTGTGTAAATACACGAGGTGGTGCTGCTGCTGCTGCTGCTGCTGCTGCTGCTGCTGCTGCTGGCCTACGGCAGACTGCCGAGTAAGGAAAAAAAAAAACGCTCACACACACTCGAGAGAGTGCAAGCCTCGTTGGAAAACAAAACAAAACAGAACTCATGAAGGCCTACATTTTATGTTATGTTGATTTTGTTAGTCCACCTCGACATGGGTCACTCAGTGTGACCTGCTGCAGCAAAAAAATGCTCTTTTAGTCACTATAGTCAGCTACTTTTCATTTCTTTACTTTGCTTTTAAATGTCATGAACAACTTTGAGCCAGGTAGACACTGTGTGGGCCCCCCCCCCCCCACCCCAACCCCCAAAAGTTCCCCGGATTCAGGAGTCGGCAGCATGACATTGCCGCAGGCTCATCAAACACACCTCTGAGCGTGGAGGCTCTCGTGAGGTCCAACTTTTAAAAAAGCATCCATCCAACCGTTTTGTAATCCGCTTTTTCCTTATGAGTGTTGCGGGTGTACTGGAGCCGATCCCGGCTGTCTTTGGGCAGCAGGCGGGGATCACCCTGAACGTGTTGCCAGCCAATCGCACGGCACCCCTGGATAAACAATTATTTGTATTCATAAACACACCCAAGATAATTTCAAGAGTTGTTTTTGGAATGCGGGCGGAAACCAAAGTACCTGGAGAAAAGCCACGCAAGCGAACATGTGTTGCCGACTCCAAAAATGTATTTGGATCTGGATGATTTTATTTCGTGCAACCATTCGATGAAATAAAATGGAGTCAATTCAACCAACTTTTTTACAGTGTCATTTTTTTTTTTTATTCGATTCCTGATGAATTCTCAGTTGCCACTTTGTGTCAAAAGCAAGATGAACACAAACCAAACAAGCGCAAGCCGAATGCATGCCGTATTCACTGCTATTTTTCAACGTGCCCTGGACCGGTCAAGAACGGTGCTGTATCCGCTGAAAAGAACTCAAGTTGAAAATGGTTTCAACCTGGCCCTTTCCAAACACGAGATGAATGTTTCTGATGATGATTTGAAGTGACGCATCTGCGTTTTGATTTCAACAGAACGCAAGTGGCGATCGGCACTTCTGAGGAGATCTCGTCCGAGTGAGCGGCAAGTTCGAACGGGCGCTCTGCTCGAGTCCGCTGCTGTGCGTCGACACGAACTTAGGCGGCGAGTTGGAACAGGGGGTCTTCCGCAAAGAGTGCCTCCACCAGCGTTGGGCCCTTCAGGGGTGGCGCGCACTGAGGTGAAAGTGAAGTGGGGAAGGGCCGAATGGTGGGTTGCATCACGTTGGGGATCTGCGGATCGGGTAGAAGAGGCAGAACGACTCCTCCGTCGGCGGCGGGTGCGTCGGGGAAGGAAGGCACGGTCACGGGTTGGCCCATGGCCGGCAACTGCCTTACGGTGCCCTCCGGATGGTCGTGGACCGTCGTCTCGTGGTCGTGCGTATGATGATGATGGTGATGCTCATGCGCGTGCAAGTGTTTGTGCTTGTGGTCGTGGTCCAGGGCAAGCTCGTGGTCGTGCTCGTGGGTGTGGACCCCCGCCTCGTGCTTGTAGTTATGGTGGTGGTTGGGCGAGTCGCCGCTATGATCGTGGGCCTGAGCGTGGTGCGCGTGCACGTGGTCGTGTCCGTGGCCGTGGTCGTGGGAGTGGTCGTGGGCGTGCCTGTGGGCGCTTCCCTCGTCGTGGTCGTGCGTGTGGTGGTGCCCGCTGCCCGCGGCGTGCTCGCTCCCGTGGTGAGCGTGACTCTTGGTGTGGTCGTGGATGTGGTCGTGAGTGTGCGCCGAGTCTGCGGGGTGCGCTTCGTCGTGACCGCTGCCGTGCGGGTGGGTGTCGTTGTGAGTGTGATCCAGCTCATCGCCCAAAACGTGGAGTTTCTTCTCCCGTTCAGCACCCTGGGAAAAAAGGGAGTGTTCCTGATGCCATAAATGTTAAAAAAAAACAAAAAAAAACCCTCACTGAATGCTTCTTGAATTGCCGATTTCAATCTCCATTAAAATCATGAAAGTTTCCCGAACACAAAACTACTCTTGCAAGCAAAATCAATGCATCGTGGACGATGTATTTGAGGCTCAGAATAAAAATGAAATCTGGAAACATTCTGGCTCAGTCAACGTTATGCATCATTATGTGATCGGATCAGCCAAGGTTGGAAAAAGCCGATGTACCCTCAAGTTAGAAATTGAAGCCACGCAAGCTCAATTTACGAGGCAAAAACTCAAGGCCCCTTTTTGTGGGAGGGGCTTTGAGAAATATAGTCTACAACAGGTGCGTCAAACTCATTTTTGTCGCAGGCCGCATTTTAGCTACCGTTTCCCTCGGAGGGCCGTTATGACTGAATCTATATAAAAACGGTCAATAATAACGGTTTATTCAACTATTGCTTAAGTTACTGTCATGAGGGGTTTGGTAACAAGAAAATACTTAACAATATGTCTCTTATTTATTACATTAAATAATTTTACATTTTGGTAGAAATTTTAGCAAGCATCGTGGAAGTTGACATGTTTGATTTGCTTTCGCAGGCCACATAAAATGATGTGGCGGGCCAGATCTGGCCCCCGGGCCTTGCGTTGGACACCCGTGGTCGACAAAGATGCATCCTAATTGCACGAGAGGCTAAAATCCTGCTTTGTGGCCTTACCTCAGGCTCGTAGATCTCACACACTACGTCGACCTCACTATTGCCGGTGGGAGTGTGGTGGTGGGAGGCCTGACAGAAACCTTTGTGCTGAAGGGGAAAAAAACAAACAAACAAACAGAAAAGACACGAGGAAATGATTGAATGATCCATCCATTCGCTTTTCAGACTGATTATCCTGGACAATCAAGGCAGTTGAACATCGGTCGACTCGTCAATTTGTTCGAAACTAGGAAGAAGCGGTTACACTAAAAAAAGCACACAGGCGGACATGCAAACCCTCACGCGTGAAGTCCAGACAATGTCAGGAAGACAATTTGAGAATTTCTCTCAGCCTTACAAACGAGTGTCGTCATGTTGAGCGAATTTGTCGAGACTTACAGAAAACTCGCACTCCATGAGCGGGCAGTGGTTGTCCGCGCTTGTTTCTTTGTCGTTGGGGCAGGTTGTCTCCTGGATGGTGTACTCGGCGTGGTAATACATTATTCCCATGGCCATCTGGACAAAACGGAAAAGGGCGGAACAAAATTCGTGGACCTTTGACACTTTCCGTGTATTTCACCGGAAAGCCAAATATCACGAGCATCTTGTGAGGCGAGCGGAGGTCGCCGCGACGCGTAAAGGCGAGCGGCGTCGAGTGCGGCTCGTACCCCCGATGTCGCTCGGGTGATTTGCAGCAGAGCAAAGCGATTGGCCAATCCGCTCTCCTTGTTGAACTTCTTCAGAGATTCCGACACCGTCTTTTGAATCTCGGCGTTATCGGAACTGAGCAAAGTCGAACAATCCGGGCACAATTGGATCACCCTTTCTGCGGGCACTGAATAGAAAGAGGGAAAATCAAACCATGTCGTCCACTATACAGCCATGACCGTGTGTCTTTGTTGCCATTTTTAGTCTGATTCCAGAGAGGTTTGAAAGAGAAACGGGCTGTAAAAAAATGAAAGGAAAAAATGACAAGCATCTACCTGGTCTGACGACACAGTCGTACTTGTAGAGACGCACCACCCGGTGCACCCTGTTCATGTAGATTGCCGCCTTGCACTGTCCGTATACCTGAAGGGCAAAAAAAACATTTTGCGTTTTTTTTTTTTCAAACTAATACCAGTCTAAGTATTCACCCCTCGAGTACAGAGACCTGCAGAACTTTGGGTTATATCTGCTTTCATTTAACATCATGGCAAAAAAAAAAAATTGTCAACACAGATGATGAGTCGTCCATGTGCCAAACGGCCTCAGGACGTACTCGAGGTTTGATGGTTTTTTTTTTTTTTTTTTTTGCCTGAAAGCAGGGTTGTCAAACTCAGTTTTGTCGCGGGCCCCTTTGGACAGTGAATCCACAAAAAATTTTTGACTCTTCTCATCAACGATTATTCAAGTGAGTGTAGCCAAGGGAACAAAATGATTGCCAAATCTCACCATGACTTATTACGGGTGACAATTTGACATTTCGGCAGCACGGCGGTCGACCGGTGAGCATGACCGCCTCGCAGTGCAGGGGTGCGGGGTTCGATTCCTGGTTGGAGTTTGCATGTTCTCCCCGTGCTGTCGACTGAAAACGACACCGCATGTGCTCGGCGCTCAGCCAATGACCAATCGCGGCTAAACTTGCGAAGTTCACGCGCCTAGATGTCAGTTGACCACCGAGCGCACGTGATGGATGTCCTTTTCAGTCGACGGCAAGTGACAAAAATGTTTGTATTGGCAAAAAAACAAAAGAACAAAAAGAAGATGCTTTGCTACTAACAGGCGTGTCTGTTGTGGGGCGAGGCTGGCAGTCCTTCCAGTCCTTTTTGCTGTGCACGCTGCAGTTGGTCTCAACAACATCCAGGGTCAGGTAGAAGACGATGCCGTTTTCCGCCTGGAATGCACATCAGACACAATCAATCGTTTTTGAAACGCTCCCTCCATGAGCGACAATCGGAGTATAAAAAAAAAAAAAAAAAAAACAGAGTCGCTCAAACGTCGAATTTGGAGGTCATTCTATCGTTTCCGGTCAATCTGCGACTCGTCCAAAAATCCGAACGAACCAACCCCGAGCGACACGTTTGTCAAGGAGTTGGAAGGCCAAGTCAGCGGCGAGACTCACGTGCTTTTCGGAGTGCGCGTTGGATAAGCGGTGAAGGCTGAGGATGTAGCCCTCCTTGCGGTCCCGGTTAATCTTGGTCAGAGCTTCCCCGGCAGCGCCCATCGCCAAAGCATCTTGGCAAGACTCCGCGGCCAGGGCGTCCTGGTCCAGCGGCGCGCCCTGCACGCACGCGCAGGCCAAAGCCAACAGCAGCGAGAACACGAAGCGTTTGTTCATGGCGCGGGCCTCCGACATCAGTCTCCCCGGCGCTACGTTTTGCTCGGCGAGATGCGGAGGGAGAGCCAGAAGGGGGACCTTTTATATTCTGCGGCGCTCCGACACGCAACGGCTCCTCCTCGTCACACCGAGTCAATACAACCGTTGACCCTTCCCCCACCCCACCCCTCTCTCAAAACACACAATCCTATCGGGCTTGATCTGCTTGATTGACCCCTCCGTCTATTGATCAAAAGACTTGCATAAGAGAGACGATTTGTTCTCTGGGACAGTAGGTGAGCAACAAATGACTTGATCTACTCATGGATTCGGTTGCTCGCCTGTTCGGTTAGTTGAGTCAGTCGGTATCAATTAAAAATAAAAACAGAACGGCCAATACAACGTTTTTCAGGCAAACGAGCCACTCGAAGACTCCTAGTATGAAGCCACAGCTTTTTTAATTTTATTTTTTTTTACATGACAAAGCATATTTCAGAAATCGTTGTCCACAACATGCCAACACAAAAGCCATCAGCAAAGAAAATCGTGGCCCGCAACGCGGCAACGTAAAAGTCGCCATCTCTCAACAGGCAAATGAAAAAGTCATGAAAAGCGTTTTGAACTATGAGCCTCACCCTCAAGCTTCAATGGAAAAATCAATATTTCTTATTCAACTGCTGTGTTGCAAGGCCTAACATATGTTCACTTACGAAAGTCAAACACACGACCGCTGTGAAGCGGTACGGTTTTTTTACGCACGTGGGGCACAAGGATCATACACTTCCATTAAAAATAGAATGTCAGTAAAGGCACTCGAACCCGACAAAATGAACCTTTCAAACGGCAAAATTGATGGGAGCCTTCACTTCACATTTGGTTGCACAAACTTGCAATCACACGATTTCCGAACTCGATGAGTTTCGCCCCTGTTCAAAAGGCTTTCGATCGGGCCTCACAGAAGGAAAGTCCCCCCGCATTTCTTGCTCGTGACATGTATGTCGAAAGCACAGATAACATTTGGGGCCTCAGAGTACATGGTACGTGTGTGCGCACACATGCCATCTTGATAGCCTATGACATGTGCACAAACAAGGGGGGCGGGGGGGGGGCTTTTTTTTCAAAGCAGCTTCAGCTTTTCAACTGTCACAATGTGCATTCGAAGACCGCAAGAGAAAGGCAGATCAGGCAAGACTGAGTAGGAAAGGTTTCGTAACCAATGCCCCCCCCCACCCCCAAAAAGTGTAAAAACCATAGGACAAATAGACAATTTAAAGAAAACACGTGACTGCAACACATCCACCCGCTACCCAAATAAATAAATAAATAAATAAATAAAAAGAAACAGTAAATCGGTTTTAAACTGGAACAGGGAGTCAAGCCGGGTGGCCGTGTGTGTGTGTGTGTGTGTGTGTGTGTGTGTGCGTGTGTGTGCGTGTGTGTGCGTGTGTGTGTGTGTGTGTGTGTGTGTGTGTGTGTGTGTGTTTTCTTCTTCCAAGGGCTGTAGGTGTGTCTTGCAAAGTTTTTTTTTTCAATAAACTTTATTGAAACTAAAAAAATAAAACAGGTAAATATTCAAATATAGAAATGGTATACAAAATCACAAAACGCACCAGGGAGGTTATAGTTACAACAAGTATAAAAATAAAATGAAATACAAAAGAAGATGTAGCGTAAACACTCGATTTTAAAGTTTGTAAATTGTATGTTTTCGTAGCCTTTTGTTTCGTACAGCGTGTCTTGCAAAGCAGAGACCCGGATCGGCTACGGTCAGCGTCATTGCTGGTTTTTTTTTTGTGGCACTAGGTGGTGCCATTGCATTACATACACGACACGTGGGGGTCGCTTTGCCTTGTCGTCCACACAACCGCTCAGCTCACCGAGGTGTTTCCCTTCTGGACTGACTGAGACACATGAAACAAAAGGAACGGAAAGTGAAAAGTCCAGTCGAAGCTCGTTACAAAGTACCTGCGGAGACGTAAACAATCGACATGTCATCACGGTCGCTCGAGGTAATCATTTCCAATAAAATGGCCGCCAACTACTTTCACTAATGACGTCTGCGTTGTGAAGATGATCGTTGAAAGCAAATCGGCTTCTGGAAAACGAATCACGTGGAATCGGCACTTTGAAATGTGGAACATTCTCGGGGTGGAAACGTTGAAACGAGGCTCCACTGTGTTCGCTCATTCACATGTTGATGACCAACTTGTGGTTCAATAACTTGCTGAGGGGCACAAGGGAGGCGGTGATCAGCAGAGCGGGCAAAAGTAGGCCCCCCTCTCACACGACAGGCCAGTGATAGATGCGCTCCCAGCATTGCTCAGCAACTTACTTCCAACATGATCATTCAACCATAAAGTCAATATCGTCAGTAACAGTCAAAGGCAGGACAGGAATATCCAAGAACATCATGAAATGTGTTTCTCTCTTCATCTTGCTTTAGTGTCCGAAGGTGAAAACGCATTCATGGACTCAATTCACCCTTTCATACATTATGCAGATGTCATTTCAGTCTGCAGTGGCTGAATTTGTCGTGTGCGATCGCTAAATTGACGTCAAATGTGCGATTTGTATTTCCTCGCCTTTGTTCTAAAACAGGACGTGGTTTTGAAGCGCAAAATGATGCTTCTGGGCTACTTTTGTACACGTTTCTTAAAAAGGAAATTGCAGGTTCTTCCATTTGTGTCTTCAAGCGTCCCTTTGTCGTCCATTGGAAAAACTGCCTGTGCCTCTGGGCCTTATGGACTTTTCTCCAATTAAGAATTCCAGTGGGTGGAGAGCTTCATCTGTCACCGGTTCAAAGATAAACTTCAGAGTCCATGCAGGAAGCAAACTTGATTGACCCAGGCATTGTTTTGTTTTCATCGCGACTGGGCTTCTTTGCTTGCGTTTGATGCTAATGAACAGCAGATACCCGAAAGCAAAGGATCTCTTGAAACTACTTTAAAAAAAAAATAGTCGTCACTTCCATTGCCTTGACCCTAGTCCACAAAACGACTCCGCGTTGCGCATTTATTGACTCGTTTCAGTTTTACAACACGTAACCATGGAGAAGGTTGGTGAGGTGAGGAAGTCTTTGACTGAGTCCTTGTAGGAGGGATTACAGGGAAGGCAACTTTCATTCCATGCACTTGAAGGAAAATCCAACTAACAAACACGCACACACAGTGTAGCTGTTTCCATCTTGAGCGTAATGACCCCGAAAGCGGATCTGAGGGAGAGGGGGAGACGTTCACTTGCCGAGTTGTTTCGGAGGCCTCGTCGTTCAGCAAGTCACGGAACAATGATGACTTGTGACGGGCCTACGTGTGGAACGGCATGCGCGGCGGCGCAGGTTGAGATTAGGATCAAAAAGCAGCCTTGCTGTGTGGCCGCGTCGACTGCTTGGGATGACGGATGAGACAATGCGCGTGATCAGGCTTTGTCTGCTTGCACAAATCCGCGTCGTCTGCAAACAGTGACGCGTTGCCCAAGTGCTCCGGTCGTGTGTCCGTATGAAAAGTGATGAACGGAGACAGCGCGTTCTTCTGGAAAGGACTCACGTACATTTGTTTAGTACTTACACCCCCCCCAAGTGTTACTTATTTAATATCTGACTGGTAAGGAAATGAAGCATGCCGATGAGCAAAACAAAACATTTGTGTCAGGTCCTCCTTTTCCATTGCTCCCCCGCCCCGCTGTCCGGTGGGATAATGGCATTTGTGTCAACGTGCACTCGGAGGGGTGGAGACTGCTGTGTTGAACAGAAGAAGATCAGCTTCCAGAACTGCTTCAAAACCACCTCACTTGTGTTTGTGCGCGCGCTGTCAAAGCGTTCAACAGAAGAAGATCAGCTTCCAGAACTGCTTCAAACCACCTCACTTCTGTTTGTGCGCGCGCTGTCAAAGGCAAAAGAAATCGTGTTGAACAGAAGAAGATCAGCTTCCAGAACTGCTTCAAAACCACCTCACTTGTGTTTGTGCGCGCGCTGTCAAAGGCAAAAGAAATCGTGCCAATTTGGGCCGCTTGACATCTCACCATGTGTAAAGGACTTGCGACCCTTCCTGCAACGTGCCTGAAAAGGTAAGTAAGATTTCACATGACAGAGAATTAAAAAGGACTGTTTTAGGAGCGTTTTTTTTTTTTTCTTCGACTGTCAGATGACGTTCATTTTAGCTTTCATCTTACGTCTCGCATTAGTTTGAATCAAATGAGCTGACAATTCAATGAGATTTCGCTTTGTTCTCCTTAGTGCCAAAGACATCAAACACAAAATCAGCTTCCTGCTCCAGAAGCAAGAGCCGCAACAGGTGGACCGGAAGCAGACCAAAGAAAAGGATGAAGACGCTGCAAAAAGGTAAGAAGACAATTTCATCATTCATTTGGGAATAGAAATGAAAGGTTACACAGCCAAGTAAGTCACTTTGATTGATGCCCTGTCGATGAAAACGTTCAAGTCGCTCTACGTGCGGTCCACTCCATCAAGCGGAGGACCTGATTAGCACGGAGGATCTCGCAACGAGGAGTTCAAATCAAATTGGAACTACTTCAACGTCTTTCCTGAGACTGATGCAATCACTTAGTGCAGTAAAAAAATTGTTGTTCAATCCCCAGTCAACAGAAACCCACTCTGCATACGGCATTCTTACTTTAGTCTCATGCCTTGACTTGAGTCTCGTGAAGAAGAATAATAAGAATAAGAAAGCCTTTATTTGTCTCACAATGGAGAAAAATCCCCAATTTACAGCAGTGAAGAAGGTTTAGATGGTTGCAAAAATAAATAAAAGTGTACATACATTCATACACACATATATATGTATGTATATATGTATGTATATATGAGGACATACTAGGATTGCTCCCGTCGATTTGGTCAGGGAGTCAGGCGAGGGGGGCCATGATCAGGCTCGCAACAATTATCGACTGCTGGGTCGCTGCGGGCTGATTGATTCTTTCTACTCATTTTAGAGTCTCTTAGCAAACAAGGGAAGATATTGGGTGAGGGTCAATAGATAGTGGATTATATTAAGAGCAAACAAAAATGTTGTGTTCCCTTTTCTTTAAAAAAAAAAAAAAAAACTGATCGAAATCAATTGTTTTAGGATGCCAACTGCTGCTGAGGTGGGGAAATGGAAGGAATCGTTCAGTTACGTGATGAACTCTGAAAGTAAGTGTGAATAAAATGTTACACATTCATTGTGCCCCCCCCCCCACACACCCCCAAAAAAAAATGTACGTAAAGAAGTCAACCGATGGACCTAAACTAACACCTCCATGTGATTATTTTAATGACTGTCAGTCTGGTCAGATACAAGCCAAGTCAAGTCACGTTTCTTTCTATCGCCCTTAATCACAAACGGTCTCAAAGGGCTTCACATCCCCACAGTTGACAAATATTCGTGACATCGCCCTGACCTGAACCCACAGGAGGGCAAAACCAAAGAGAAACCCCACCTTGGGAAGGGGCTGCAGATAGGGGAATCCCCCTACCAGGCTGTCATGGATGCCGAGTGGGCAACATTTGACACAATCTTGTATGCAACAATGTTCGTTACAATAATACAACGAAATCCTTTCGGAGAGGCGGGTCCCCATGTGAACCCGGCCCAGTTTTCCAATGAAAAAATTATTCGTAGCAGTAAATGCTTGAGTCGGAATTGAAATGCGAAGCTCGGAAGACTTGGCCCGAAGCCCCGAACACTCAGACGGAAGCACCGCGTATGTTCTCATGCTCGGCTTCCCTGCTACGTGTCGCGACGCATTACTGGGCCCTCCCTCGGGAGCTTGGTCGCCAGTGCCGAACAGCTAGCGTGTGTGTGCGTGTGGGAGTGTGTGGAAGAGCAATGGCCTGAGGGTCACCGGCAAAGATCTGACCTGCTCCTTGCGTGACCACAATCGCTTCATTTGAACGTCATGACACGTTTTCCGAGTCTTTCCAGGCCACATTTGCCGGAATTGATACAGTCTGGTATTCGTTCTAAAATCGTAATGAGTCTGATGCTAAGTGAGAACTTATGGGGTCATATCATGGTTTAAAAATCTGGCTTTGGCACAACTCGACCGAGCTCAACGCACCACGCACGAAAACAAGGGGCTCTAATTTTCTGGACAGCGCACGTGCACTCGGGTGTTAAAACCCGGCACATCTTGACTTTTCGTGCCAGTACAATGTGGCGCTCCGACATGTCCCTCTCCCGCCGTTTTCTTTGACCTCCGCCCAGCGCACCATGACAATTTATGGACCGAAAGTCGACCAGATTTTCGACGAGTTCAAAAGCAGGTCTAAGTTGTGGCGCAGGTCTTCTAATGCCACTTGGGTCAGGACCTGGTTTTGCAAATGATTTGCCTTGGTCTAATTAGTTTTTTTATGTCACAAAAAAACCCAGTCATTGGAAGAGGACTGTGCAAACTACCCAGCGCACCTTGACAATTTATGGACCGAAAGTCGACCAGATTCGAGTTCGAGTTCAAAAGCAGGTCTAAGTTGTGGCGCAGGTCTTGTAATGCCACTTGGGTCAGTACCAGGTTTTGCAAATGATTTGCCTTGGTCTAATTATTTTTATGTCACAAAAAACCCAGTCATTGGAAGAGGACTGTGCAAACTTTTGATGTCCACCATGGCTACACTAGTTGAGGTCCATAGGTTGGGTATTTCATGATGATGCTAAACATATCCTTTTTAAAAACAATAATCATCTAATTTAGCAATTTAGAATTTCCAGAGCACATTGAATGCTTCGTTCGGCTCTGTGGCAAGCATTGCCGATGGAAGAGCGTTTCATGTTTGATATCTTTGGCAGAGGGTCGATCGGTGTTTACCGGCTTCCTGATGTCGGAGTTCAGCCAAGAGAACATGCAATTCTGGCTCGCGTGCGAAGACTTCAAGAAGACTCCGACTTGCGAGTTGGAGAAGAAAGCAAAGTTCATCTACCGGCGTTACGTGGCGCAAGACTCTCCCAATGAGGTAAGCGGGACGCGGTAGCACGGCTGAGAACACAATGCCAAATGCAAAATACGATGATTACGTATTCTGTTTGGGAATTTTTTTCTTCGTGTCTGTTGAAGGTCAACCTGGATGCCGCGACCAGAGAGGAAACTCTGCAGAACGTGACGAGCGCCTCTCGCGCGTGTTTCGACGAGGCTCAGAGGAGGATCTACCTTTTGATGGAGAAAGACTCCTACAGACGTTTCCTACACTCCAAGCTGATCCTCGAATTGTCTCAGGCCGACGCCTCGGTTGCACGGAAGAAAGAAAAAAGTGGCTGGGACACTACCGCCATCCGGCAAGAAAACGCTGGCGGTGCCTAGGCAGGAAGCAAAACCCGAAGAACATGTCAACCATTTCCATGCGAGATAACTGTGGAGAAAAGCGCATTTGCGTGCGCCGTTGAACACCTTTGAGTCACATCAATGCATTTGGATGCGAAAAGAAGAAAGAAACCCCGGAAACGCAGCCTGCCCAGTCTTGAGTTTTGTCTACTACCTCAATGTACTTGGAAATGAATGTCAGTCACTTTTTTTTTCTTTTGGATTTTGTCCTGGGAAATCCCAAAACTTTTTTTTTTTTTGTATTTTGTTTGAAAACAATATTAACATGTATAGATATAGGAAGAGATTGAAAACCATACTAACGGTTAATTATTGAAGGAATATAAAAAGAAAGCATTTGATCATTTAGCATGCCTTAATGTTGCATTCCTAAATTGATTTGGGCTTTTACCAATATAATATGAAAGCAGTTGATTTGAATATACCCTTGCATGATTATTTAATGATGACAAAAAAAGTTGTTTTTGAATTGTTGTCCTGTAAACAAGCTCATTTATTGTGGCGAGTCCACTTCCGGGGATCCTCTGTTTGTCTCCTTCCATGAATGGTCAGGGCGGGCCGGAAGGTGTTCCCACACCTGCAGCTGATCAGCAATCCCCTCTTGTGGGTTGAGACCTCTGCCGAATTGCGAGCGGGTGCCAGATGATTTGTGATTTACAAGTCTGCCTCCCTGCGGTTTCCGCTCCACTCGACCCCGCGCTTATCCTTCATTCGCTTTTGATCCACTTCAAACACATTTTGACTGAAAATATTCCTTTATCCAGAGAGTCTTGTTTGAATGAAATTTTCATGATCGGTTGAATGAAAAATTTGCGCCAAATGGCTAACACTGTCCAATACTGAGATGATCAGTCCTGACTCGACTCGCATGAATAACATTGCTCTCTGTGAAAGCGAGAAAAAGACCAAAACAGAAAATAAGACAACAATAAAGAATATGTTCGGAAAGGCGGACTGTCTGTTGTTCGCGCATTTTGGTCAGCTGGTGGCAACTGGTGCTCTCCGGGCTCTCCCTGAGAGATAAGGTGAGAAGCTCGGTCATCCGGGATGGGCTCAGAACAGAGCAGCTGCTCCGCCACAGTGAGAAGAGGAGGATGAGGTGGCTCGGGCATCTGGTTAAACTGCCTCCCTACAGTGTAACGACGTGTTCCAGGTATGTCATAGAAGGAGGAGGCCCCCAGCGACAACCGAGGATTTGTTGCTGAGACGATGTCTCCTGCCTGACGACCCCTGAGAACCACTGGAAGAGTTGGACGAAGCGGTTGGGGAGGAGGACGTCTGGGGGGGCTACCCTGCTAAAGCCACTGCCCCTGTGACCCGATCCTGGGGAAGCAGGAGAAAATGAATGGATGGACGGATGCATTCCCAAACGGCCGCTCAATTCGTGTCAGATTGGCACGCGTCAGGTTGAAGTTCAGATGAGCGAGTAGGAGGCTCAACTCGGGGCCCAAGAGCTAAAAGAAATGGCCGTCAGATGTCACAGTCATCAGAAAGGCTCAAGTGGCAGGCACGTTTTTTCCAAGTCAGGATGTTCACCGGTGGGCCCCAAATTAAATTCCCGCCCCCCCCGTTGAACATGAATAACAGGCCAAAGAACACGATGTCACGAGAAACACACCTTGACCACGTCCCGTCGTGCCGATGACTTCATTTTGTGTCTCCCTGCCCGCAGCGATATTAGATCAGGGTTGATCAGCCACAGACCGGCAGACCGAGCAGAGATTCGTTCCACATTAACTGGCTTATCACTGGATGTTCTCTGCCGCCTCCTCAACATCAAGCTGCTTTAAACGCCGCTAATGGAATCCTGACAGGATCTGAGCATTTAATATAATCATCCATGCGAGACAGCACGTACACACGCAGGCGCTCGCCACGTGCACGGCGTGACCCGGGATGGACAATAAATGGACAACAGCTGGCGGGGATGCGTGGCCAAATCACTTTTGTGTCTCTCTCGTTTCGCTTTGACGGTAAACATGACAGGATTGAGGTGCCGGGGTGGGGTTACTGAATCTATATTATGCGGATGCAGATTTTGTACATGTACAAATGCGAATTCCAGGAAAGTTGGGACGGCGTGTAAAATGTAACTCATGACAGAAGACAATGATTGGCAAATCTTCTTCAACCTTCATTTCATTCAAAACACGACAAGACGTTTCATGTTCAAACTGGTCCGTCCAACCATGACCTGAGCCGCTTCGTCCTCACGAGAGTCGTCGGTGTGCTGCAGCCCAATCCGGCCGCCCGGGCAGTGGGCTGCCTTCATCCGGAAGTGGTTGCCGGCCAATCGCACACAAACGACCATTCGCATTCACAATCACAACTCGGGACAATGTACTCGTCAGCATTAGAGGTTCGGGGAACAGATGTGCATTTTACCCCTACCGGGGCACGAACACACACCAGTGCCATCTCCGATGCTGCCTTTTGAACGTAACAATCCAACAACAGTCCTTTTCGTCGTCGGCCCCGGAGGACACAACGGTTCGTGGTTTCAAAAAAATGAATTGTTGCAAAAATGTGGACTCGTCAGACCACAGCACACAGCAACCAACGCTGGCGGTTTTTAATGCCCTGAGGGATCAAAAGTTATTCCATGTTGGTTTTCGGGCCTTGCCGGTTTATGCGCAGAGATTTCTCCAGATTCTCCATCATATTATGGATCGCAGTTGATGGAATCACAAAATTCCTTGCAATTGCACGTTGAGAAAGGTTGTTCCTAAATTATTGGACCATTTGCTCATTCAGTTGGTCCCAAAACGGCGACTCGCGTCGACGCCAGATGCACCTTCCAAACGATTTTGCTCACGCTTTTGAAAGACACCCCGTTATGCGCTGTGGCAGCTCTGAAAACAAACCAAAGTTCTTGTCGCCGGTTGATCATGTCATGTCATCCGATAATTCGTTCTTGATGCGAGCAGAAGGCAGCGGGAGCGGGATGACGCATTGGCTCTCAATCTTCTCTCGGCAGATGCTGCAAATGGCAAACTCATGAACGTTGTTGGTGTAACGGTGATCTTATTTCCCCACGTCCATAACAACAGATGAGGTCTTCTCTAAAAGGTGGCTCCAAATCCCCGAGGCCTCCGCAACACTGAGGCCGAGGCTGACGTCAGTTCCATCGTCGCTGAGGCACGAAGTCAACATCGTGTCTTTGACCCCTTCCTGGATCGTATTTACGTCTTGAAAACTCGTGACGACATTTCCGCGTTGCCGGATCGCGTTCCCCTTTATTGTCGTTGGCATACTGGTGAATATATTTAACGACGCCGACGCGCTGCCCTCTGAGGCTCCTCGCGACAATGCGCAAGATCCGTAAAGCAAACAAGTCATTGGAAATGTCACCAAGCCCCGCCCCCTCCCTGCGAGGCCCGAAGGAATCGGAGCTTTTCCAACTTCTTCTTGGAAATAGCCGCGGTTGTGACCGGGCGAGCCTTTGACCGTGTTTGTGTTGGCCGACTCTCTCTGTCACATCTGTTTCCGTTCTGTTTTTCACTCATCAGATGGCGGATGAAAAAAAAAAAAAAAGTGAAATAAAATAAATAACACTGACGACGGGGGCCGCATTCTCAAAAAACAAGTGGAGACGCTCCCGTCGCCATTTCTCCCATTAAAAATCAGACGAAGGGCCAATTTTTGGAACCTAATTCCACATCAGCCTGATTCTGAACTTTGACTCTTCAATTAATTCCAGATTACTGGCCGAATCTCAACCGAGTGGCCAGATTATGTTGGGGGTGATACCATATTAGGAGAAAATGGAAGCTTTAGGCCGAGCCGCTTTTAATCACAGCCCGTCTGTGGTTGAAATGCGTCCGAAACATGACCTCATCTTAATGCTCAGTCAGGATCGGGAACATTCTATTGTTAAACGCGCCGTGGGAATTCACCAAGACGGCAAATTCGACTTGAACGACCGTCTTAAGGGTGACCAACTCGGGACGCTTTTCAGCGCGGTGGACACACACAACTTGGAAACTCAACGACCACGAGCCAAATACAGTACTTACCCTTGAGACCCCTCCCCCTCCCTCAAATAAAACAATAAATCAATCAATATCAAGAAATAAACACGGCACCGCAGGAGTGTCCAACCTTTTTGGAGCAAACTTCTACTTTTCAAGCTTTTCTACATGCACGCGTACGCGCGCACGCCGTGATGAGCAACGGCCACTAACATGAACGAAAGAGAAAATTCAAGACGAAAAACACACAAGTACCCTCACCACGATCAATTTGGGACCAGTCGGTGGGCCACCTCGAGGTTTGCTTTCATGCGATCCGTCTCAAATACGTGTCACATTTATATGCACCTAAATGTGAAATAAAAAGAAAATACAAAAATATCTTTGAAGTCAACGCCGGGGAAAACAATGATCTTTGCCGACATACTGCGTGCTTGTGCGTACTTCATGTTGTGATCGTTTATCTCGGTCGCAACCCGATGTCAACTTGCAAACGTCATTTGCACTTTATGACAGCAGTGATCAGTCCTCTCGAGGTGTTTTTTTTTTTAAATTTACTTTGAATGAACACAAAATCCACAAAGCCCATTTTTCTTCTTCTTCTTCTTCTTCTTCTTCTTTTTTTTTGTTATGTCAAGAAGCATCCCGTCTCTGGGAGAAAGCCTTTTGTCAATTCTCCATGGAAAGAATCAGCATTTGTATTTACGAATAAGTTAGACCCAGAGAAATGCAAATCAATATTTACACGTCAAATAAATACATCTTCAGAAGTAGTGTGTAGTATGCAGAGATATATTTATGTGCTCAACTCCCAAAGACATACATGCTGGACTTGGTGACATCTTCATCATTCTCAAAGTCCGTTTTTGTTTTTGATCTGCCCGTGCTGATCGACTGGCGCCTCCTTTATGGCATCAGACTGGCTAATCGGTGCCACAGCGCGCCTCCACATCACGCCAATGCTCTAAAACAAAAAGGACTTCACAAATGGTGAATATGGAAACAACAATAAATGCGTTGATTACGGAATAAATGCTTTTTGTAATATATATATATATATATATCTAGTAAACAGATGAAAGTAGTAAACATGTATATCATTGCAGTATGTGAACTCTCGCATCGAACACAAATATTAGAGCCACCATTGTTTCCATCGCTGTTGACTTTCTGCTCAAATATATACCAATCAACTTATAGGGAATATACATATCGAAGAAAGAGATCAACTTGCATTGGGAGCAATCGCAAATCTCGTCTCCGGTTCATGTTTGCGGGTACGGTGAATACAACATTGGAAGTGAGAGCACGTGGGAAAATCGCCACTCCAGCTTGCTGATGATGTCTTTGTGTACATTTCAAAAAAGTATATCGCCGCGCAGTTGCCTTATTCCAAGTTTCCCTCCCACATGATTTCCCATCCGAGCGACTTGCAGTTTCGTGGGAGCTGAAGAGCTCGACCACTGAGCCAACTTGCCAGCACTTTCCGCAAGGGGCGGCTCTCACAGGAGCCAAAAAGAGGAGCGTGGTGGACACTCGACAGAAATGGAACGACAAACGGGGAAACGACAAAAGAAGGTTTTGTGGTAATCACTCGCCATGAAGCGCATCGTAATTTGCAGGAGGGCTGGTGCACGTTTCATTTTAGGAACACGTCAATAATTTGCCATTAGCTGATTTAGTTTTAAGGGCTTTTTTTTGGGGGGGGGGGGTCAGGGGGTGAAGAGAAAAGCTCTTTCCTCGCTGACCGCTTCGGCTGTCGCTTCAGCCTTCATCAGAGTTGTCAATACTTCCCGCTGACGTGTCTTAAAAACAGCTGACCGGGTCAGGAAACAAAAAAAAAACAAAAAAAAAACAACAGTTGCCTGGAAAAAAAGAAACCTTCAACCTATTTTAATCATAAGTAGACAAAATGAACGCCATAGCGCTAGCTGATTTTGTATCATTGTTCAAGACAAGCTAACCAGAATATTTTTCCCCCTGGAAATAACACAACTTGTATTTTGGTGGAGGGGGATGACGACAGTAATTTAAGTTGAAATGACTGCCATGGATGGCCACAATGTCGGTCAGCACACCAAAGTTAGCAATTTGTTGGATTTTTTTTTTTTTTGCTTCAAAACAATTTGCTGAGTTGTTGGGGTGACAATACACGGGGGGGCCGAGAGTCCTTGAAACTCTTTTCTATATGCGTGTAGTACTGAAAATATTGATTTAACTGCCCAGCTTGACATTTTGGGTTCAAACTACTTTTTTTTTTCTTCAGTAAGGAAAATGACCCCCCCCCCACTTTTGCTCCAAGAGAGCATCTATCTATCTGTGAGCGCTCATCGACTAGAGACGCGAGGCGTCTCCCTCACATTCTCCAGTTCAGAAGTGTTTTGGTGGGGTTTCGGTCATGGCAGTCCAAGTTGTTCCACAGCAACGTCATCCAACCGTGCCGTGACGGACTTTGTTGTGTGCGCTGAGGCGCAGTCAAGCTGGAACAGACAGACTACAGTCCCGCGTATCGCTAGGTTGCCATTTTTCTGGCGCGAAATAAATAACTGTCAAATCAAAGGATTTGACAGTTCGTCAAACTTGTTTTTGAAGGGATGCCAAAATGCACTTTTGCGTCATTCGTGGGCAGATTGGCTCCGCCTTCAAAAACTCAATCAAGTCTGAACAAATGACCTTCTAATGACGCCCTCTCTTCATGATGAGAGTCGATTGTTAGTTATTGATTTTGTCAAAGAGGGTCGGTTCTGTATCGCAAGGGATACGACGTGGAGCGAAATTTGAGGGTCCAATTTAGTTTGAGCAGCTGACTTTTCGAACGGGATTGGAATGCGTGTCGGTGGAGAAGTGGGTGGGCGACGTTGTGGATTTTCTTTGACCCGACAATTGTTCATTCCACTTTTTTCTCGCATTTTGTTTATAAAAAAAAAAAAAAGAATCTTTCTCTCTTGACAACGATTCAATGTAATGATTCAAAATGTTCACTTTTAATTGTGAAGGGATCATATTAGAGCCAAATCCATCCAGCACTTCCCCACCCAGCTGCTCGCTCTCCGGCTCGGATTTAGTTGACCAAGAGCTCCTGGTACTGCTCGGACCTCAGGAAGCGACCGAAGGAGTCTTTTTCCATCAGGGCGTAGATCCGCTTTTGGGCCAGGTCAAAGCTTTCGGGAGTAAGATGCACCAAATTCCTCAGGGTCACGTCCTTGGTGAAATGGTCAATGTTGACCTGCAGAGACAAATGAAGGCAATGAGTTTTGATGAAGTTGAATGTACCTCAGCTCAGCCTTGTGCATCAGTTCCGAAACAGATTTTTTTTGGTCAAATCTGCCCGCCGACACGTCAAGTGCTGGCAAACGTCTTTCAAGACGGCGAATGCCGATCACTGAAATTGCACGAGGTTCGAAGAAAGAAGTGGTGGTATCGGGAGGCAAAATAACAAGGCCAGAGCGTCGCCGAAGACCGTCTTTTCTTAACAGGCCATTAACAGCCCAACACTCGTCCGTACAACTCAAAGAGTCGCCATGACGGAATTCCTTCTTTCATCTCGACAGTATTTTGATAGCAACACTGCCACCTAGAGTCAAGTCAAAGAACATAACGGAACCGATACGTGGTTTTGAGACCACACACACACTCCAATCAGACACTGATCATTTCTTTTCCCGAGCAACGCAGAGCCGCAACATAAGGATGAAAGAGTCGCATGCGGTTGCTGACCCCTGACCTCAATGCCATGCTGTTTGGAAACCAATCACGGTCAAGGTGTACAAGGAATCGAGTGGGAGAAGGGAAGCCTGACCTCTTTCGGTCCCTCGGACTGAATGTAGTCTTCGTAGATTATTTTGGCCTTGGCCGCCATCTTCACTGGGTTCTTGATCTTCTTGAAATCCTCACAGGCCATCCAGAACTCAATATTCTCGTCACTGAACTCAGACTGCAGGAAGCTACGGAAAGTAGCAAGACCATCTAATGGACGGAGGGCGAAAAATCACTTGTCAAAAACGAGGAGTGAGAATTTGCTCGGTGAACGGCTGCAGATTTGGGCTGAACATCATCTCACTCTTTGTGGAAAACAATATCTTTACAAATGCAAAACATAGACGAGACACAAAATGATTGACTTGGTTGTTGAAAGTGGTACCACACAAACACATCGGTGATTGTCCTGGAACACACGTAACGCTGTCGACGGCGAGTCAATGCAGCAGTTTTTCGGAAAGTAATTCATGACACGGTTTTCATGTTTTTCATTGCCGGACGACTTTATTTGGAAAGAAATACATGGTGTTTACTTTCCAGAATAATCAAGTCAGAAGCGACACGAGCTTGGTTCATTAAAAGCCATTGTAATTCAGCACAATGCCCTTCAAAGTTTCCATTGTCTGGTCAAGTGTGCGCTGCTGACGATAAGCCTTCTGCTCGGCCCGCGAGGCTTTTATCTGTCATCTACCGCACGGTAATGGCCGGCTTGGATGGAAATAGCCCTGGGCAGCAATCAAGCTGCTGTGCAAAGATACACAAAGAGACGCACGTGTTGACGGTGCTGACGAGCTGTTTTGTGGAGCCAAACAATAACGCTGAAAAAAAAACAAAAAAACTTCACATTTTGAACTGCTAGAAACGGAGGTCCCCAACCACCGGTCCGCGGACCGGCACCGGGGCACGGCCCATTTGGTAGCGAGTGACAAACAGACCTGGGACCTGGGAGCATATTTATTCACTCAGACGTGGCGGAAATGCGCGCGACTCGAGTCTTCCTTCTAACCTTGGTTTACAAGTTGAAATGAACAACATCTGCCAATCAATGAAAGAAGACGCATTCCACAGCAACTAATCGTAACGGCATCGACCAAACATACGTGCAGCTGACGGGTAGCCACGACTTCCGAAGATGAAGCTCGTTTGACAAGAGAAGTCCCTCCCCGAGCGACGTGGAGGAGGAAGCTGTTGAGCGTGGCGTGTCGTCCCCAACAAGGTAAGTCAAGAAAGCGGTTGTATCATTTGAACAAGTAGCACCCAAGTGATCAAGTGGAAAGCGTGAAAAAAGCGAGCGGAGTTTGAACAGCCTGCTCACGTACGTCAAGATTAGCAGGCGAGCCGCTAGTAACTAGCCCACAGCCACCGAATGAAAGCAGCAGTCAATCGTGTCGCATTTACAAGTAGCAATGATGCTAACGTCGCTTGTAAGATCATAACTTCACATTTTTTATTTTTATATGATGTAATTATTTTCCTGATTGGTCCGTTTCTTCGTAGTTGACTGTGTTATTTCATTTGCTTCTACATTTGCTGTACAGTACAATAACACTGAAAGGAATGAAATAAAAATTGCTATTAATTAAATGTTCACTGACCCTACAGTTATATTTGTTGTCAGGACCAGTGCTTTAATACGGGCAATTTAAAAACAATGAAAAAAACTGGTTGCCGGTCCGCGAACAGCATGTGTTTCTCTCAACTGGTCCTTTTGGGACCACTGCTCTCGAATACTAACCAATAGACGGACACAGGGAACATCATCAAGTGGTAGGGGTCAAGTTAGCGATGTCATCAATTTTGAAATCAGTTAATGGGCTCTGAACTGCTAGAAAAAAAAAATCTCTGAGTTTGCGTCTGGAAAATACTGCATGTATCAAATAACTCATGTTATACCCCCCCCCCCCCAAAAAAAAAGAAACACAAACCAACAAACACTCACCCAGCAGTAAACAGTCTCCCAGACACATAGCAGACCTCTAGAAGGCATTGTTTCCTGTTCGGGAATGGTTCTTGATGAACTCAAGATCAGCTCTTGTGTAATCTCAGAGGAACTTCTCCAAAATGACATCCGAAATAGTCTTCACCTCTGGTTAAATGTGTACGGACGGAACCAGCGTAGCGACAGTGAACAGACTTCTTAATCCGCAATGTCGTGTACGAGTGTCATCGTGTCCTACGTACTCAGATATGCTTTTGTTTGTGTGTGTGTGTGTGTGTGCGCGTGTGTGTTTGTGTGCTGAGACAGCCAAAGTAAGACTGAGATAAGGGAGCCAACTTACAGTTGTTGTTCAGGACTCGGTCCAGACTCTCACGCCACTGCGACGCTTCCTCGCATGACGGTCTGTGCGCAGAGAATGTTTCATGTCAACAAAATGTTGAGGGGAATCTTCATGCACATTCACGTTGTTCATTAAAATCTTGTGGTTTTTTTTTGTTTTTTTTTAAGAAAACCTTTATTTGTCTCACAATGGAGAAATTCCCAATTAATGAATTCATCAATCAATTAATTAATTAATGACAACAAATTCTGTATCCTCACTAAAAAAAAAAATCCCCTCCCTCAAAAATGCAATCAATTTTTTTTTAACATTGACTACAGATTCAATCATGGAAAAACAAGGCTGAAAAAAAATCCTCACGAGTCGCAGGATTTGTAAAAACAGCAGTTGATTTGTCAACTCATTCTGAATGCTTTGTAACAATTAGAAAAGTAAACGGAACCCAAAGACAAATGCAAAATCCTTTTTCTGTCGCCGATGTTGTGGGCATTTAGCCGTTTTGGTCGAATGGTTTTGCGCAGGGAACAGCTGCCGGTTCTTGCGCATTGAGCTGGTCCTGCTCGTGTCCTGCACGGATGCCACTCAGCAACCAGTCCTCCATTTCCATTGATCATACTCCTTGAAATCATCAAGTGGAAAACTGCCCTGCTATTTTCAATAGGATTTGCATCGAGTGACCAGGCAGGCTTAAATGCACAAAGACACAAAAAAAAAAGTCTTCATCCTCCAATCTTACTTGACCTCTCATGAATAAAACCAAATTTCGAAAAGGATCATTCGTGTGATGGAAAGGCCGAAAGCGCTTCATCCTTGATATTTTGTAAGCGCTGAAAAACGTTTGCGCTTGCGACTGCGGCTCGCTACAAACATAGTTAAGACGCAAGAAAAAAGAGTTACTTCTGCTGCTTCTCCGGCTTCTTCTCCGTTTTCTCCGGATAGGGAATGATGAGGTCGATTGCATTTTCTGGCTTTTGAAGCAAGACTCCTAATTTGGACTTGATCTCTTTAGCCCTGGAAGAAATAAAGCAGAGGCACACATAATAGTCGTCGTTGCTGTTGCTGTTTTGATTTTACTGATGACAAACCCTCGAGGCAAAATTCAATTGACACTCGGCTCAGTCGACATTTTGTGTTGCACACCACACGTCGAAGCAGATCCCGCACAAGCAAGTAGAGAAATCGGGGCACACAAAAACCGCACTGCACATTTTGAACTGAGGGGGTGGCTTTGCTCAAGGGCACTTCAAAAAGCAGCACGCAGACAAGTATCTCTCCCAAAACGAGTTGCCATTATCACATCTTGTCAGCAGCGCAACCTAAACCGTGACCCTCCAGTGACAAAACCAAACCATTGCATTTTTTTTTTTTTTAAATCACTGATTTATTATGCAACATCCTGCACACATCGATGATATAACGCTGCCAGAAACACAACATTCACGAGATGCATGAAACAAAAAAAAAAAAAATGCTGTTAATCTCGACGTTGCAGTTTTGTCATGACAATCGTTTCTCTGTTGAGACACTAATAAATATATTTTCCAAGTTGGAGAAACCTCTCATTCTAGAAAAAATAACTTTGCAGGTTGGTCTTACCTTTCAAGGCAGGTTTGCGGCAGGGCAGCTAATCCTTTACACATTCTGCAGGACCTTCAGGCAGTGTGCTCACAAATGTGTCGAATCGTGCGTGGTTTTGTTTTGTTTTTTTTGTCCAAAGTGAGCCTTGAGAGTTGCTCTCGCCTTCTGAGCGTGGCTTGAAAGACGGCGGGGTTTTATGCAGACCCCCTCTGGGCTGCGGGCCAAAAGTAAAGCCAATCAGACTGGAATGTGTGCAGCCCTGGCGACCGCAGAGCGCCGACAAAGAAGGAGGACAGGTGTTTACATTCGAAAACCTTTGGAGTGAAAAGATTTTCGAGTGGCGGCATATTCATCCTGAATTACAGGGCTGTTGTTATTAATTGGAATGGATGAATAAACACGACCACCCGCACACTCTGCCAAGCTACTGGGGAACTCCTCAAAAATATCGCGAAAGTCTTCAAAAATCACCAGGCGACACTTGTGAAGTGGCACAACGATGATCATTCGATCGAGGTGCTTTTCTGATCATGGATTGGACGGCCGTTTTATTTGACAACAACCCGATCAGTGGCTCCAGAGCTGTTGTCGCAGTCACATTGGAAAAGTAAAATCAAACGATTGAGTGCGATGACGGCTAATGAGCCTTTTTCCATATACGTACACACACACACATAACAAACTAAATTGCTACAGGGGGCCGAATTTCGGCACCAGACTTCACTTATTGGAAAATCACTCCAATTTTCTTGTACTCACCCACACAGCCTCGCAGCGAGCAGCAGGCTAAGAGGCTGACCTTTCCCCAGCTCTCGCTCTGGGAAACTCGTCTACTGAGGAAGAAGTTGTTTCCTGACATTTCCAAATGTATCTTCGCTCAATCATAAGCGACAATTTGAAACGGAATCAAACACGGGACTGTCCCCTTTGTACAGGAAAGAGACAAATTCATATTATTATTCCCACCAATTTATTCCTGCGATTTAGTGTCACTACTTCTGACCAAGATCATTCCATTTATTCGCTCACTACTTTTCCGCCGTTATATTTGACAATACCAATATACGTTTCGATATATAGAATGCAACCGTGCTGAGGTGGGGCTTTGATTTTATATATATATATATATAAAACCTTGTTCAATATTTTCGATGCTCATGGCTCAAGTTAAGACAGCAGGCTAACTCTTGATAGATGGAGACCGTTGCCCGTGTGAAATCTGTTTCATGCCGACCTAACAGGTGACAATACACCATTCATTTCACCAAAACACTTCTGTTGTTGTTGTTGTTGGGATTTAATGTATATTGCCCTCTCCCTCTCTTTGGGATGAACGTTCGGCCAGCCCCCTCGCTGCTCATCTTGAAAACTCGTCTTCAAACTTATTTTTATTCTTTGGCTTTTGGCTCAGCATGAGACTTGATTTTGAGTCGGACTGTTTTTGTGCTTTCCGCTCTCTGTTATGAAGTTACTGTTTGTTGTCG
>NW_017804912.1:1344118-1344502 GCF_001891065.2 Hippocampus comes
TATATATATATATATGAGCAAGGCATATGAAGGTTATTTTCCTAATTTGTAGGAAATATTGTTGTCTTTTATGCCCCACACCCCCCCCAAGTGTTACTTATTTAATATCTGACTGGTAAGGAAATGAAGCATGCCGATGAGCAAAACAAAACATTTGTGTCAGGTCCTCCTTTTCCATTGCTCCCCCGCCCCGCTGTCCGGTGGGATAATGGCATTTGTGTCAACGTGCACTCGGAGGGGTGGAGACTGCTGTGTTGAACAGAAGAAGATCAGCTTCCAGAACTGCTTCAAAACCACCTCACTTGTGTTTGTGCGCGCGCTGTCAAAGGCAAAAGAAATCGTGCCAATTTGGGCCGCTTGACATCTCACCATGTGTAAAGGACT
>NW_017804913.1:0-1034 GCF_001891065.2 Hippocampus comes
TATATCATGACATTTGTTAGAATTGGACGTTATTCTGCTTGTTTGCGTTGAGCATCACATTCAAGATTAAGCGTGTGTGGCATATCGGAAATCATCGCAGAAGTCACTTCTGCTAAATGACGCATAATACACTATACGTGATTCATGAGACACTTATGGGTGCATTAGTGTCACTTTCTGATGAGTAGCACATTGTACATCATGTGCCGGTTCTCACAAGTGAATTCTAACATGTACATGAGTTCGCTTCTGAAAAGTGGTATGTGATACATGATGACTCTAATCGGAATTGGATGCTAACCTGCGCATTAGGGGTTTACATCAAGCATGTGCCGCATGTCAGAAGTGAACGCGAATGTGTTTGTCTTTAGAAAAAACAAAATCTGACTGTCTCAATTGCAGGAACATTTTCAGCGCACAAAAAGTGCACTCAGCTCTTGAATTTCATGTTATATGGCACTCCAAACACCTCATAATTCAAAAGTGAGCAAAAAAAAAAAAAAAATCCATTCTTTTCATTTTCCATTTACAAGCATGGCTAAATAGTTTGTGGAAATCCATGCTTGATAATGGTCGCCCGTGGGAGTGGAGTGAAAATGATTGGACCCAATTGATCCTCGGTTGGAATGAATCCTGCTCTGATTGGTTCGGCCCTAATTAAGGGTCTGGCGGGTTACTGGTCATACATAACCTACAATTGATAATTAGGAACCTCTCAAGACGTCAGCTTCTCTTTCAAGATGAGGTGGTGTGCATGCTGCGGAGAGCGATTGCGTGGTGCCGTGTCGCATCCAGAGCGAGAGTGGCCGGGGCTCGCGGGCGTACCCCGCTCTGTCCCGCTCTCCCCAAATAGCCGCACCAATGAAAGTAATAAAACTCGGTATTACGGCAGACGGGGTCGCGCTATGGTTACGAACACTCTATTGAAGATAACCTGGGTGTTTTTTGGCAAGGGTTGTCGTGACATTTGGAGCCGCCCGTCCGTTCGACGGCCGAAGCTAATGTTGCGAACGTCGATGAGCACGCAACCTACC
>NW_017804914.1:0-1110 GCF_001891065.2 Hippocampus comes
GCATGAAAAATACGACTCACCATCGCCGCATATTAAGCAGAGTGGGCTTGGTGCGTGAGAGTCTCCCAGTGTTGTGTCCAAGGACCGGCAACCCGAGGCCAAGGCCAAGGCCTTGCTTCCGACTTGCTTCCGAGGCCAAGGCCAAGGACCAAGGACTGATTTTGAAACTGAGGCCTAGCCAAGGACATGTATAAAACAATGCTATCATACCACTTGGCAGGTCCTCATGATTTGCAACACCCCTCCATCATAACCCTTTGCACTCCCTAACGCTTGAATGAAGTGATTTTATTCAAAGAGTAGAACAGTCAGGGTACGTGTTATTTATACTGAGAAAAAGAAATAAAATCACATGATATACATTTATGAATTAATATAAAATCATATGATATACGTTTATGAATTGTTTTAGTGCAGTAGTTTCTTCATATGAAGTAAATCAACACTCAACAGGCATGACATGGCATGAAACACAAGTTAAGAATTGACTTTGCATCGAAGTCAATCACTGACTGCTGAAAAAGTGGAAATCTCTCTGTGATAATTGTACAGTTTACCGGCAGCGAGTCCCAGGGACTCACTGATCAGAAAAGTATGAGTCCCATTATGCATTGAGAGAGTCCCAAATTTCGAATTCCGAAATGGTCTACTTATTCAGTTGCATATGATAATAACACAAACAACAACATATACATCCAATTATGAACAAATGCTGCAAAGATTTAAATAATTCAGAAGCAGGCCTAAGGATTTCGGAAATTCATGGTAACCGTTTTTCGGTTCTGTCGGATTACCCAATGGGAAATCACGATAACTAATGTTGGGTTCCGTAAACGTTCATCATGGGAACCCATTTTTCTATTTTGACTGATATTGATAATCAAGAATTCTGAAACTCAAAAGTATAATGTTTCAAGGGTAAATGTTTGAAAACTATGCATTAAGAATGAACATTACATCAGCAGCTGTGTACTCCAGGTTTATTACAAAAAATAAATGGATCAAAAACTGGTGTACTCATGTGGCATCATCAGAGTATTGTTTCCAATCTCACACTGCAAAGATTAATTTAGTGGTAATCATTAATAGAGGTAAGTATTGATGTGGCTT
>NW_017804915.1:0-1111 GCF_001891065.2 Hippocampus comes
AAGGAATCATATTTGCATTGTCCAATCTTTCCTTATAACAATTTCTTTATGTGAGAACCAACTATGGCACATGTTTTACTTTACTTTGGAGTCAACCAGTCCTCCATTAAGCGCCTCCAGCTGGTCCAGAATGCCGCCGCTCGCCTCTTGACTGGCACTCGTAAGAGGGAGCACATAACTCCGACTCTGGCATCCCTTCATTGGTTCCCTATACATTTTAGAGTTGTTTTCAAGATCCTAGCATTTGTTTTCAAATCTCTAAATGACCTTGCGCCACCTTATCTGTCTGAGCTCATCTGCCCCTACACACCTGCCCGGCACCTCAGGTCTGAGGACCAAACATTATTAGAAGGACCAAGAACTAAACTGAGGCTCAGAGGGGATCGAGTCTTTTCCGTTGCTGGTGCCTCTCTCTGGAATGACCTCCCACTGAACATTTGGCAACCCTCCTCGCTGCCCATCTTTAAAACCCGCCTCAAAACTCACTTGTATTCTTTGGCATTTGACTCAGGATGACCCAAATTATGATCTTAGTTATACTGTTTGTTGCTCTCTACAGTCTTTGATACTGATTTGTTGTTTTGCTTTACTGTTGTATATGTTAGTTGCTCCATGTACAGCACTTTGTGTGCAGCGATGGCTGTTTTAAAGTGCTCGATAAATACAGTTGAGTTGAAATGTCCTTTATGAACATGCAAATATGTTAACAAAATACATGTTTAACAACACAAGCAATAAAATGCAAAAAGATATGGTCCAAAAACAGTTATAAGACAAAAACTGCAGCATACAGTACAGCTATATAAACAAAATACAGTATAACACGACACTTCACAAAATTAGGACTATTTGCTCCAAAATGAGACTGGGAACAGACCTGGTGGCTTTTCTTTCCACTCACTCACTGTCTCTAACGTTACCTCCCCTCGATCACCACACAAGACAGCAATGCTCCGCTGATGTCGTGCAACGAACTTATGAAGCCAGCCACGGGAGTCCCCTATGCCCATCGTTAGCGCTATGGAACTCGCCTTCTCTCTAATTAGCGGTGCAGTTAGTGGAAGGTTTTTAGCACAATAACAGGTAAAGCATTCCAGGAAACGTTCGTTTA
>NW_017804916.1:0-160 GCF_001891065.2 Hippocampus comes
AAAAAACGGCAAGGAAAAAGATAAGACAATTTACTTGGTCAAATATGCGTTTTTAAATAATCCCAATGGGAACAACAATTGAATACGAATAAGGTTTACGAGCATGGGCAATCACAGTGGCACGGCATGCAATACTCCGGCAATGAATCGGAAGCCGGCG
>NW_017804916.1:627-732 GCF_001891065.2 Hippocampus comes
ACGTTTTACCACCAGGTCTTTGGATGTGCCATGGGATCCCCTGTGTCTCCCATTGTGGCTAATTTGTACTTGGAAGAATTTGAAAATTTGGCATTGTCTTCATAC
>NW_017804917.1:0-1264 GCF_001891065.2 Hippocampus comes
TGAGTCAAACGCCATCATGTCTTGTGTCGTTATTATACAAACAAACATCTCTTTAGTGTTACTCGTGTTTGTGCCTCAATATGGCTACACTCGTTAAAGCAAAACAAAGAACTCAAACGCGTGTTCGTTCAATGTTGTCAACTAATATCCGGATTAATTTGAGGCAATTTTTCCTCAATTCTCCAGAGACATTTTCATTAAAATTTGAAAATCCGGAATTCTGGGAAAATCCGGAACTTTCATCTCTGTATATCTCACTCAAGGAAAATAGTGCTTCACCAATCATGAATCTTTCCAATATTGGGGTAGGGATATTGAAGAAGACGTGGCTGATCCAAGCTTTTTGAGCGAAGAAAATTTTATTCGCCAGCAAGTAACACACAGTATCAAACAACAATTCATACGGCTCCATCACACATTTCATGACAAAATGGAAAATGTCCATTTTATTCAGGATCACATCCAATAAAATACGATCAAACACATATCGCAACACGTGGGGTGCTGCACAGTAAAGGACAGGACAGTTTAAAAATAAAACAAAAAAAAAAAAAGGAAACAAAACACGAATGAAATCAACCAACCAAACCTCTGAAAAATTAGTTCAAACAAATTACATTGAAAAACCACAACTCAGTGCCAAATATATATTCAGTAAATATTCCCATCCCCGGAATTCTATGAAAAGGAATATCCTTCACCCAGAACAAAAGCCTGTGCATTAACATTTTGACAACTGTTAGAGCCATAAGGAACATTTGGTTGAATTATATATATATATGTAGCTTTTTGAATAATTAGAATTTAATAGATGCAAGCAGTTTGGTTTATATTTGATATTTTATTTAGAACAAATTTATTAAGAATATCGAAGGATCTGGGCTCCATTGGTTGTCCTGTATTCAGTCTGTTGAGAGGCTAGATTTACGTAAGCATGATTAGGAAGACAGTAGGGCATGGAGCAACACCTTATTTTTTGACCGTACTTCGTGTTTATGTATTTCGTTTGGGTGTACTGTAGAAGTTTTGTTTTTTTTTGTTTTTGATAAAGCCTCGATTTGTGTTCAAGAAAATAAAGCGAATCCTCTTTTTTGGATCAAAGACGGCGGTCTCATGTTTTCCTTGTAGTCGTCGTGGAAAGAAAAGCTCCGTCGAAGAAAAGCACGAGTCAGAAACCTACATGCCCTGCTGACGTAGCGACAAAAGGATAAAAAGTTGCCGTTATAACAACGATATTACATGTTATCGGAATTTACGTAAGCGG
>NW_017804918.1:0-171 GCF_001891065.2 Hippocampus comes
AGAACCGTTTACGTGCGTTGACGGAAACGACCGGTTCCGTGCACGGCCACCAGTGGCTGAACGGTGTCGCCGGGCCAGACCCCCAGCACCTGGTGGTGTTCGACAACGGCATCCTGGATATGAAGGAGCATGACAAGGCACCAGACTCCAGCGACCTGTACGAGCGAAACC
>NW_017804918.1:1390-2329 GCF_001891065.2 Hippocampus comes
TCCGGGTCGCTGGACGAGGACGGTTTGCTGCACAGTGGGAAGGTGGCCTGGCGTGCTCTTGCCCAGCTACAGATCGAACTCGAAGAACGGGTGGAGTCCCTCCCCGACGATACGGTGACCGAAGTAGACCCGGGCGAAACGGGCCAGCCTCGCCCCCGACTATACCTTTGTGGGCCGATGAGGGGTTTACCTAGTTTCAACTGGGCAGCGTTCGACGAAGCTAGGGATTTCTTGGTCGGGCAGGGGTGGTGTGTTATCTCGCCCGCAGACTTGGACCGCAATGCAGATGTTGTCGCCCGAAATGACCGAGAGGCCAGCACGGAAGACATGGTCCATACGTACATGGACCGGGACTTAGTGCAGACACTCCTGACATTCCGGCGGTCCCGGGGGGATGCAATAGCCGTGCTTCCCGGCTGGGAGGCAAGCACGGGTGCTTCAGCCGAAGTAGCCGTTGCCAAGTGGGCAAGGCTGCCGATCCTGGATGCCCGCACCGGACAGCCGCTTGGCCCAGCGGCTTTCCGCTGGATTCCCCTGTGCGAACAATTCAACACATACCTCATCGACCAGGAAAAGGAATCGAACAATGTCTGAGCAGATGAATCTCCACGAAGCAGTCCTGAAGTACGGGTCGGTGCGTGCGGCCGGGCGGGCTCTGGGCATCCCGGAGTCCACTGTCAGGTATCGGCTGAAGAAAGAACCGCCCCCGGCTCTTCCTGACCATGCGTTCCTGCCGGACGCGGACACGTTCTCCCATACCCACACGGACCAGGACGTGGTGGTGGATCGCACGGACCTAGGCCCCAGACGGTTCATCCTGACCTCCGCCCAGAACAACGTGGAAGTACACGCCGGGTTCCTGTCGAACCTGGAGGCCCTTGCTAAGCACGTCGATGCCGAAATCCTGATCAGCTACTGTCTCTACGACAAGGCTGGCTA
>NW_017804919.1:0-8805 GCF_001891065.2 Hippocampus comes
ATAAACTGAAGAAGAGACGACGTGGTGTTGGGTCTTTATTCCTTTTTACAGAGAGATAAAAGGACTTGTGTCCAAGGAGGGCCAGAAAGAAACGAGCAGTTTCTCCTCCTCAACAAATGGCGTCACGAACAGGATTTCTCTGGAAAAAGACCTACACCGGTTCCAAGACCTTCAGGATCAGGCAGTAACCAGGGGCCCCGCTTAAATAAGGTAAGGAGACACACCTGTTCCTGTTATTACGGGCGAAGTGTCAAGATTCGGCTTAAGTCCCATGAGGACCGATCAAATCAAACTGCACTGATCCCGAATGTGTTGAACCAAGTATAGTGATTGGATTCTTGTAGGTGGCAAATACCAAATTGATAATGAGTTTTAAGGGATTTATATGACTATGGAAAAAGAAAGTACTGTACAGGAAAAAGGAATTGAAAAGTAGGTGTGAGGTATATTCAAAACAATATACCGTCTAAAATTTGCCACTGAGTAGTAGATAACTGAATTGGCACAGTTGTTGAGGCACCAAGTAGGCGGTTTAAATTAGGTAGAACCGTTGAGCCGTAGGTTTGGCTAGTAGCTGACGAGCAAAGACCAAACTGTGTTCGTAGGCAATTAAAAAATTAGTGGTTTATTGCTGAGGCAGGTCCAGATAATTTCTATTATTCTGGATGCTGTTAAATTGTAGGATTGACGACTGGAGATCGGGGTCTGAGTAAACAGCTGTATTTTTAGGGCAAGCTAGGGACAGCTCCATTGTTAAAATTTGTGAATTGTGTGACGTTGCATGGTCCATTAAGGAGGAAATGGACGGCCAATATGATAAAAACCTGAATTTTACTTTGGCTGAACGGCCGGAAGGCAAGGAAATGGTTAATATTCAACTTGGAAAAGCCATGAATGCTTATAGAGGAATGTTGTGTGGCACGGAGAGAAAAAAGGAGAAGGAAGTGAAGATAAAGAGAAAGGCAATTGCTAATTTACAGGAGAGGAAATTGTTGCCGAATGATGATTCATTCGCCGACCTTTGGCTGGCTTCTGGTCATTTGGAACAAGCGGTGTTGCGCAGACTGAAGGAAATCGAAGCAATGAGCCAAAACAAGGGGGTTTCGAACAATAGACGGATGGTAAAGAAGGAAAAAGCACATTGGGATTCAATTCGGCCGGTTTTACATTTCATGGCCAGTATGACCGCCGCCGTGCATGTTCGAACAGAAATGAATCGACAAGATCATACAGAAAAAGGTATAATAAATGACGCGGCGTCCGCGCCTCCACCACCGTATGGGGAGAGTGCGGTGACCATGGCCCCCCTCTATGCTCTGAGTGGCCATTTGAACATCGACGAGGCAGGGGGAGAGAAGGCGGGGGATCGACCCCTAGCCAGGGGGTCTGAGCCGTCCGCAACAACGGCTCCACCAGCCGCACGGAAAATTTATCCCCCCTTATCGCAATTGAAGACACAATGGCAAGGGGTTAAAACATTGAGTGAGTTGAATGATAACCGCCACCCATTAACAGGGGAGACATTAAATAGTATGCGGGCCGCGCAAGGCGCTCGCCTTGTTGAAAGAAACCTTGAGGAAGGGGGAGTAACGCATTCCGGCTCCTCTTCAGGCGCACAACCAAATACATTGTGTGCCGAACTTCCTCTCAATCTGCCCAAAGCGGTTCATCAACAATTGGAAAAATTAGAAAAGGGTATGCAAATTAAACCCAATGAAGGAAGAGCTAGTGGTTGGGATTTTAGCACGTTTATAACTAATGAAACGGAATTGGCTAGGCAGATGTTGCAGGATTTACCTAAAATTGACTATGACATACAGATGTGGGCAATAGATTGGCTTAAGAGTAAGTATTTACCCGAAGAAATTCTGGAGCTGTTAGGAAAAATAGCTTCTAGGACATTGACGAGGTCGAATGATAAAAAATTAGCAGGCGATAACACAGAAACTACCCCCGAACTGGTAGCTGCTATGCCGCTGCGTGACCAAGGGCAGGGACCGAGGGTCTATAATCCCTATTCGATTGCTGATTTGACGGCTATTGTTGACATGCTACCACCAATTTCTCAGGGAGGCGCTGTATGGATGCGTAAAGTCCAAGACATTGCAGGTGGACAAATGTGGGCTATGGGAGATATTCGAGCGGTTCTTTCTCGCTGCCTCGGTGCTATGGCAGCTACACAGACAGAAATGCAAGCGGGCACTACAGCATTATTAGACGAGACTCCATTTACAGGAACAACTTACTATGGTGCGATTGCAGACGCGCTGAGATCCCTTTACCCGCCCCCCTTAGGTCCCCTACAGCAATTAGTGTTTGAATTGTCACCTGAGGTAGACCCAACGACTTATTTAGTTAATTGTGTGGATGCTTGGGTGACTTCCACAGGACAGGACCCCAATGGTCATCCAGGGACTCAAGCTTTGTTTAGGCAAGCGGTGCTGAGAGGGTGTCCGCCTGATGTGCAAAAATTAATGACTGACTCTCCCACTTTGCCCACCTCAGACGACACGAACTGGCGAACGCATTTCCTGTTCTATGTACAGCAATCCCGGACCAAGGCCAAAGAGGAGACTGAGAAAACGTCCAGACTACAGAATGACTTACTGCATTTACAATTACAGGAGGCCAAGAGAGCATCCAGTAATGCATGCAAAAAAGAGAAACCTGTGAAATCTAACCAAATGCCGATCAGTGTCTCTAAGCAGGTTCCACCACGGCTGGTCACACCCCCGCCGCAGCTCCAAGCCCCACCTCAACACTATAGCCTGCCCATAAGGCGAGGCTACGATGCATGGCGGAGGGGAGGGCCGAGACGAGGGGGTGGGCGCACGGGGGGAAGTCCCTGGAGCCAAGCTGGCTGTTACATTTGTGGTGTCGAGGACCATTGGGCACGGGACTGCCCCAACCGCCGGAATCTGCCTGCTCAGGAATCAGACTACGGCCATCAAGCCCCGCCTCCTCCGCCTCAGAGACCACAGCAGTGGCAGGCAACAGCACCCCCGAGTGGTCAGTACCCATCTGCTCCGTGGGTACCCGACTCCCAACAATAGAGGTGCCCGAAAGCCGCGAGTGAGGGAGCAAGGGCCGAGCCCCTCACCACAGTCCGGATACTGGGAAGAGACTTTCACATGATGATCGACACTGGGGCAAGATACTCCACCCTCAACTTGCTGCCTCCAAATGCCTCTCTGACATCCCAGACTCTGTGCCTAGTCGGCTTCTCGGGATCGCCACTGGCCTCACCGGTGACGGCGCCGCTTCGAGTACAGTGGGGGGGAATGACATTCGAACATCCGTTTGTTTTCCAGAAAGACTGTCCGCTGAACCTGCTGGGCCGTGACTTGCTCGTCAAAGCCAACGCCTCCATACTTTGCAGCCCAGAAGGGCTGAAGGTCACGTTGCCGAATGGACAGTTTTTCACCGCCACGAACAATGGGGATGACCTCAACTCCCAATGCCTATTGACACAAAGCAGTGATCCTATGGTTGTACACCAGGGAGCAAATATCTACTGGCTATTACTCAAGTCAGTTGATGATCCACCACTGAACTCTGTCATGTATCAGTATCGGCTTTGGTCTCCTTGGATTTCCACCCTGCGACCCTACCATCCGCCGATCGATCCTCCCCACTGCACGATGCTATATGACAGACTGGGGGATGAAATTTATCGCATGGCCTGGTTTGATGAAATGCAAGGCAATTTATTTAACGTACCCTGCTCCTCAATTATTGTAGGTCCTGAGGGTGTGGCAGCTGAGGTGGACCTGCCTGAGGACCTCGTTGTCTGGTATCGTATGTCTGACACGGCCTCACCGCACATCTCTCTCGCGTTGAGTCCTGCTCATCAGGCTAAAGAATTGGGATCAATGGTAAAACGGGCGGGCAAGGTCTCCGACTGGCAGTTGTCCGACTCTTCTAACGCACTGTTTTCACCATCTGCGCAAATGTACAAAATTCCAATCACAACTACCGACACCACTGTAGCGGAGGAAGAGTGGCTTACGAGGTCACACGGTTGTGAAAAAACTGACGCGGAGGGAACAGAGGATATGCTTTCCTCTCTTCCCCCAGTGGTGTGGTCACAGGGACCAACTGATGTTGGTAAGTGTGACATTCCGCCTGTGACATTTGATATTGATCTTTCCTCACCAATCTATCAACGTCAATACCCACGTCCGCAAAAAGAAGTACACGGCATCACCGAAACAATCCGAGGTCTGTGGGAAGCAGGTGTCCTGGAGCACTCTACTTCACCCTGGAACACTCCTATACTGCCGGTTCTGAAGGAGGCAGGCAAGTATAGGATGGTCCATGATCTTCGTTTGATAAACAACTCTGTGCTCACTCCCACAGACCCAGTGCCAAATCCGTATATTGCGCTAACTTCAATTTCGCCGCAACACACACATTTTTCTGTCATCGATTTGGCTAATGCTTTTTTCTGCATACCACTAGCAGAAACACATAGGGATGTTTTCTCATTCACTCACCTTGGTGTTAAATTACGCTACACTCGCTTGCCCCAGGGATTCAATTTGTCCCCGGGGATCTTTAATCAAGTGCTGAAACGACTACTGTCTTCTTTCCAACCTCCGGATGGAGTTGTACTCATTCAGTACGTTGATGATCTTCTTCTTGCAGCACCATCAGAGGTATGCTGCTTGGAAGCCACTAGGTTGCTCCTCACGCATTTGGCCTCCTGTGGCCTCAAGGTCTCGCGGGAAAAATTACAATGTGCTCGCACTGCCGTTACATTTTTGGGGAGATTGATCACGTCAGACGGTACTGCGATGTCGGCTTCTCATCAGGCGGCCATTCTCAATCACCCGAAGCCCGTAACGGTCAGAGAGATGCTTTCGTTTCTTGGGTTGACAGGTTATTCCAGGCAGTTCGTCCCTGACTATGCCGCACTAACACTTTCCCTGCGTGCCATGATAAACGAAGCCGGCATGCGGAATCTGACCTCTCCCCTTTCTTGGACGTGTCAGGCCGAATCTGATTTTGTCACCTTGAAGCAGCTTCTTGCGAAGGCGGCTTCTCTGGTGCGGCCTGACTATTCCAAACCATTTTTTTTGGATGTTTCTGAAAAAGACGGTTCAGTTGCAGCGGTCCTTTTTCAGAAAAGAGAGGGAGGGGGTGAACGACAAATTTTAACATACGTCAGCATGCAATTGGACCCAATCGAACAAAAACATTCAGCATGTGTCAGATATGCGGCAGCATTAGCCAGATGTTTGCAAAAAGTGGACCACATTGTGCTGAACAATCCCCTCACGGTCCTTACTTCTCACGCAGTGGCGGCATTTGTCTGTTCGAAAGATTTTACGATGTCAGCAAAACGAAGTGACAAATTGGACAGAATTTTACACAGACCCAATCTGACATACAAATCGGAAGGAACCAATGCGGCAGATGGAATGGTTGAAGGCACGCCCCATTGTTGTGCCGACCTTTCCCTTGATGAAGAAAAGCTTAGGGATGGTTTATATGCCACACCAATGTCCGAACCAGACTATAACGTGTTCACAGATGGCTGTTGCTTTCGACATCCAACAGAAGGGCTGATTTCGTCTTATTCGGTAATAACCGATGATGGGCAACAAACAAGACAATTCCGGATTCAAGAAACTGAAAGAATAGGGGGGAAACAGTCGGCCCAGAGGGCCGAACTGATAGCAGTTATAAGGGCACTAGAGAGGGCGCAAGGATTAAGGGTTAACGTCTTCACCGATTCAGCATATGTAGTCGGGGCAATTTTTACAGAGATGCCCCTCTGGCGAAGGAATGGGTACCGAACAGCAGCTGGAACATTAATTAAACATAGTGTGGAAATCGAAAGACTCGGAGAGGCTCTGCTAAAACCTAAAGAAGTAGCCATTGTTAAATGCAGGGCACATACTGGAGGGACTTCCTATGTAGAAGTGGGAAATGACAGGGCAGATAGGGTAGCGAAAGAAACAGCGGGCTACAAGGTGAGCCAGCCAGTCATGGTAGTAGAACCAACAATGGGAAAGATGTATGATTTGGACATTAACCACCTTCTTGCAGATCAAGAGAGGGCATCCCCTGAGGAAAAGAACTACTGGCTATCCACAAACAGGGTGGCCAGGGACGAGACTGGTTTGTATCGGCACAAAATTGACGGACGTCCTGTTCCATCAGCAGATAAATTGAAGACCTTAATTCACGAGGCACACGGTCCAGCTCATTTGGCAAAAAGGAATGTGGCAGATAGGTTAAAATCTTGGTACCATCCCCGCCTACTGGATATGGTTGATGAAGAAATTTCGGGGTGTGATGTCTGTAATCGACATAATGTGAGGAAAAATCTCAGGACGGTACCTGGGGTGTATCCGCTACCCCGGGGTCCAGGTGAGGAAGTCGTTATTGATTTCACTGACATGATAGATAGAGTTAGAGGCAAACGGTACCTTTTAGTGATGGTGGACGCTTACACTCGATGGCCTGAGGCTTACGCATGCGGTAAAGAGGATGCAACGGCTGTAATTAAAACTTTGGTAAACCACTACATTCCAACACATGGGTTTCCGCGTGTGGTTCGATCGGATAATGGCACTCATTTCAAGAATAAACATCTCCAACAAGTCGAGCAGCTGTTGGGGCTTAAGCATAAATTTGGCACGGTGTATCACCCACAATCTCAAGGTCTGGTCGAACGAATGAACCGGACACTCAAACTAAAACTTTCAAAGGTGATGGCATCGGCAAAACTGAATTGGATCGATGCGCTGCCAATCGCGTTGCTTGCTGTGAGGTCCACCATTAATTCTGCCACAGGTTTCACACCGTTTGAGCTGGAGCATGGCCAGGAGTTCCCTGGTCCATGGCGATCCATGGACCAGGGCACTTTTCAACAGATGACTCCCCATAAAGCATACATGGACTCATTGAGTGTTCTCGTCTCTCATTTCCAGAAGCAGACTAAACTCCAGTGTGAGCAACCGAACGAGTCAGGCGTGAGACCACAGACGTATCCTGAGCTGGTGTATCTAAGGGTGCTTAAGCGGAAGTGGCATCAGCCGAGATGGACGGGACCCTACAAAGTGACGGAAAGGACCAGTCATGCTGTTCGCCTGGAAGGAAAGGGACCGACTTGGTACCACGTGTCGCAGTGTACATCGGCCCCCGCAGAGTGTCCGACTTCAAAGTAACGTTTAGAAGGGTGACTGAACGTGAGACGACTACAAGGCCGCCCTGCGGCCCAGAAACCATCACATACATCCTCCTCATCGGACTGATCGTCGTGGCCTCCATTCCACCACTAGTGTGGGGGTCTCGACATGGAAAGGAAACATTTCAGATGACAACAAGACTGAGGAGGTGGACGTACCACCCCAAGTACGACTGGCACAACCTGAAAGCGACTGTTCCGGAAGAAACTAATTTGTGGTATAAATATGTCCTATTCATGTCTAAAAGTTACAACAAGACAGGTTGCTATGTGTGTTCCCTCATGCCAAAATCAGCGACCCAAATAACCCTAACCGGGAAACCTATGAATCAAAAACAGGCTAAATGTTTTGCTTCTTACGCGGGTGTAGGTTATCAACATCCCTCGATAGTGTTTAATGAAAGTGTTGAGCCCGGAAGGTGGGATAGGTTGAAAGATCGATGTGACGAATCCCATTTGGTAGACTACAAATATAAGATAAAGGGGACTCCTCTCCCTCAAAAGGTCTTTATGGATGTTAAGCCCGGACATAGATATGAGATGTGCTACGGTAGGTTATCCGGCTCGGTTCCTCTGGGAAAACTTGATATTGAGACTCAGTGCAGGGACAACAGATTCGTTGTATGCGGCGGAGGTGCCCCCGTGAAGAATGGTACTTATAACATACGAGGGGGTTGGTGGCTATGTGGTAATGATGCGTACATGGTACTGCCACCGGACTGGACAGGCGTTTGTACTCCTATCTTTGTTACAGACCACACCTTTTTTATAACACACGCCAATCAGACATCCAGATTGAGGCGGGACGCCCCAACGTTTTCGCCCCACGATTCAGTATGGGGGACCGACGTACCAGAGGAGTTTAAACATTGGTCTAAGGGAGAGAAATTTGGCCTGGCTTTGTTCCCATGGGCCGGAGTGGCGAAGAATATGCTCAGAATAGAAACGATAGACTATCGTTTAAAATCCTTTGTGAATTTCTCCATCGGGGTGGAAGAGGGCCAAAATAGAGAGTTGGAAGCAATCCGCCTCATGGTATTACAAAATCGGATGGTGTTAGATTTGCAAACTGCAGCGACAGGCGGTGTCTGCGCTCTATTCAATAAAACCTGTTGTACTTTTATCCCTGACGAGGTACACACGTCCGTTGCAGAGGGTATGTCCAATTTATATGCCCTCAGGGAAGCTATGACCCGCGATGGAGCCCCAACTCCGGGATTTTCGATGGAGCCCCTACCCCGGGATTTTGGGATTGGCTGTTGTCTGGGGGTTGGAGTCAGGCCTTATTAAAACTTTTATTCCCGGTTGTAGTTGGTTTGGTAATAGTTTGTGTCGTGAGCTCTTGTATTGTGCCCTGTGTCCGCCGGATGTTGTCATCCATGATTTTGAATCAAGTACAAGCGGATCGCCAAATGCCTCTGTTATCTCCTAGTCTAGGGGGTAGAGATAGGTCGGTTGTTCCACTTTTTGCTGGAGTAGATACGCAGACGATTTTGTGATCACAATATTGATTGTGATCAAGAGAGGGATTGTAAAATTTCAGTATCATTACTCTCTTCTTGGTTAGGCTATATTTCATAGTAGATGGTTTTGTGATCACAATATTA